>NC_088863.1:23564583-23864583 GCF_032884065.1 Artemia franciscana | reverse complement strand
AATACTGAACGTGATGAAACTTATACATTTGAAATCACCATTAAAATGTGATTCTTTTGATGTAAATATTGGTATCAAAATTCTGTTATTTAGAGTTTCGGTTACTATTGATTCGGGTAGCTCCTTACTACAGTTCGTTACCACGAACTATTTGATTACTCTTATCTTACAATTTGAATTTAACGCTTCTCGCGACTTGATCCTTTATATCACGCTTATAATGATTTTATATGCAAAAACTTACAGCTTCGGACAGTACCAAAATAATACCTTTAGGTCAAGGGCAGTATCATTGTATAAGTAATCAAATATCGTGAGTGTCTTTGGAGTATTTCAAGCGTTCTGCAAACATAGTTCAAGCGCCATTGCTTAAATATAAATTTTCTTTTCTAAAACTAAACTTTGCACAGCATTTGTTTGCGCAAACAATGATTTCACTACGAAATACTCAGTGAAGCACCAAGCTACTGAGCCCAATAAAGCTATGCACGCTCCTCTTCGATTCCAATCTATTCAAGCTTTTCTCTTTACGCTCTCCCGCGAAGTTCCAATTTCCATTAAATCCTTCCTTAGGACCACTCCACTTAGGGACGGCCTGTTTTTTTGTTTGGCACCAGATGGACTGGTGCCAAATGGATCGACAAAGGTGGGGCGCTGGCGTGGGAATGGCGCACTGGCGTGGGAATTGGCGCACTGGCGTGGGAATTCTGTGTCCAAGGGGCACGGGTTCAATCCCAGTTGTGACAGTTATTTAGTTTGGGACGGGGGTCAGTGGCGTGACTCTGTAAGCTCAGCCAGAGTCGACCCAGCTCTAAATGGGTAGCTAGAGAAATCTGGGGAAGGTAAGCAGGAAGGGTGTGTGAAAGCACAGGATGGTTGGCCCCCAACCCCCCGTTGCACTTCCTGGCTGAAGGGCCATGAAACGGAGATCAGCACCGCCGGTTTGGACCTTAAGGGTCTAGTGCCGTCTTAATTACTTACTTTTTACCAGATGGACTGCCAAACCGAATAATTTTTTCATCCGTATAACGTGTCCTAGCCACCTCAACTGTTCTTTCATTACAACCCTAGAAAGTTGGATATAACAGCATTTTTGTACAGCTTGGTGATTTTTAGCCAGTGGAAAAGAAGGGATCAACAGGGGAAAGCAGATATTTTGGCGAGAACCGCCAATTGTGGCATAGCCAGTGTGGTATTTGAACTTATTTACTAATAATACTTCCCATGTAAGTGAAGTTATCTACTTAATCGATCTTCTCGTTACCCAGCATTATTCTTAACTTTATTTATTAATAGTCTAAACGAATTAGTCATCTGAACATTAATTTCCAAACCTATTCTTGCACCGTGAACTCTCAAAACCTCAAAAAGTTCATTTATGTCGCTAAGATTTTCATCTCGGACACTCAAATCATCTGCACAATCTTAGTCTAAGAGGGTTTGACCTTGACATTTGGTTCAATGCTCTTCTTTTGCCTTTACCGTGTTCCTAGGAGAAAGTCCATCAAAATAATCCATATAGACGTTGGCAGGGCACAACCTTTGTTAACTCCTTATTCAAATTCAAACCAGCTACTTCCTACCTTAACTGCAGCAACTTTGTTCTCGTATATAGTACAATTTTAATGTACTTATATTGTAAAACTTTAATGTACTCATCGGGTAGACCATCTTTAAGCTTTCTGAGCATTTGAACGAGAGAGAAAGATGGGTTTATTAATATAAAAAACAAAACAAGCAAATGGCCCGAAGCAAAGCTTGTTTGGGCTTACAACCCCAATACACATACAAATAAAAACAATACGAAAAAGGAGAAGAAAATAAAAAAGAAAAGAAAAGAAAAACCAATTACCCTGCATTTCAATCGATACGGGATTACACTTCAAAAAAGACAAAACAAAAAAACATAGCCAGCTTGTCTTGTCGTTACTGGTTTCAGTTGTTAGTTCCATTAAAAACTAGCAAGGTTACACTATGATTAAAATACAAAGATTTTAATTGTAAATGCCTGGAAATTTCTTTATATTTACGACTTATTTAGGGTCATTGGCTTGAAGCAGAGATATAAAAAACATGATTTTAGCCAAGTTTTTTGTTATTGGCGGACACAACTAAAATTTGTTTAGACAATAAAATATTGCTCAGCATCTGACTTTCCAGCTCTTTTTTAATTCTATCCCATTTTTCATAATTTTTGGCGAATATTTGCAAGATAATATCCAAGTACTGATATTTCAAGTCAATACTTCTAATACTGGGCTCTCTCTAGATGCAAAATCGCGCGAGATTTTCTTATTGAGTCGCGAAAAGCCCGCCATCTTTAGGAAATTATTAGTATGCCATCAATTGAATTTTTCAACTTTCATGAGGCAGGTTCTAAAAGCCACAACAACATCTCTATCCAGTGGAAATTCTCCGATGAAATAAATAAAAACACAAAACTCAATGCAAGGCAAATACTTTATTTTGAAAATTATCTTTTGCCTTTTCCTGCTTTCTTTACAGGCGCTCCTTTCCCTTTTCCTTTCTTTCCGGTTCCTCCTCTGAATTTTCCTTTACCTTTCTTACCACCTTTACTCTTCTTTTTCTTCCCACCTTTGTTGTGTTCATGTCTCCTAAAATTAATATTCAATAATTATTTCTTTCCTCAATTCAAATAACTGGCTAAACTTAAGAATTTGATTTGAAAATAACCAGAAATCAACTGAGCATAAAAATCCAACCGAATTTACTAATTTTCTTAATTTTTCCTTTATTGCCTGTACATATAGAGGGGTTAAAAGTAAATATAGAAGGTAAAAATTATTAACCCATGTGATTTTTAATTGCAAACGTAAAATAATGGTGTCTTAGAGAAAATATATAAGAAAAACTTAACATCAATATGCAGTGCATTAGTGCTGATATGGGTTGTGTTTTTCCTCTTCGCTCAAACAGAAATAATGCAACAGTTTTCTGAAATGCATAACTTACTTATGAAGCTCCTCCTCTTTTTATTCTAGGCCTCTCTATTTCTGACATATTAACCCCTATGGTGAGCAAGTGTTTAATTTTTTCATATAGTGGGGGGGGGGTAAGCATCTATGCTATGCAAATAGTTACGATCATATCCCCCTCTCTAGACGCTACGTCATTTTTCTTAGGGTTATTCTTGAACGCTGTTAATGGTACCTGGAAAAGAATACTGGGAATACTATCATTTTTATAAATGTAAGTAAAAACGTTTGCTTTCTTTTCATCGGTGACAATTGGAGAACCTACCTGAATGATTTCATGTTTACTGTTATCAATTGGCTGCTTCCAACCATTGAGTTACACTCGTAAAACGGTGATTCTTTGAAAGTCGCGGTTTGAAAACAGAGAACCTTTTTTCATTAAGTTATCGCTAAGTTCAAACCTCTATGCCTAAAGATATCGTAGGCTAATAGACTCTTTTGTTAACGCTTACTTTGGTCTACCGATTATTTTCGGATGCCAAAAGAAGAACATCAATTTTCACAGTTTTTTTTTTCTCTAAAAAAAAAGAAACAAAGAAAATAGTAAAAAAAAAAAAACAATCTAAGTCATGTTACGTAATGCCCTACTGGTACAAAGCCCTTTAACTCTCAAACCGACACGTCCCAGAATAATAGTCACATCATTTCTGTATAATCTAAAAAGTATGATCAAAGCTGTGCTTAACAAAAATAGTTTTTTTTTATGACCACAAGAACCTTAAAGGTCCTAAGTATAAATTCCTCAAAATTAGCACAAAATTCGACTTTTAAAGCTATGTTACAATATTTAAATTAAATTAAAAACGCCCAGTAAGAAGTTCACACCCCCATTCTCTATATATTTTAGGTTGATTTAATTAGGGAAATTTATCTGCTTTATCACAACGCTGTTTTCGCTATCTTCAACATTGCTAGATGATTCTACAGAAATTTTTAGAGACTCGTCTTTTTTACCATTTCTTAGATTTGACCAATATCCCTCAGTAAGATGGGGCGATTTAAACTACTAGATTTAATTTTTCAGCTTAACTGTAATGCATAATTACACATGTCTAGAACAGCTAAATCTTAGAGACCCATTTCCTCAGCAAAGGCAATCGGATACTTCTGCGGGTTATACAGGAATCTTAAAAAAATCCATGGAGGGATGGGGCCAAGGCTCAAAAAACTTCTGGGCCAAACAATTCACTTTTTTTAGCATTGCGAAATTACAAAATATCTGTACACAACCAGGCAATTATGACGAACCGAGGGATAGGCTTTAGATTAAGTATGTACAGCTTCAGGGGAATACAAAGTTGTCAAAACAGTAAAAATTAAAAATAATATATACTCACATTCCACTTGATTATTTACTGATCACTAATTACTTGATTGCATTTCACTGAATTTCTAAATTAACAAAATTTTCTATTATTTTCAACACAATTTCCTAAAAACTGGTTAAGATTTAACGCTTATTTTTCCTACGAAACATGTAATCATACGACAAGCTAATAACTATAATTTGCATTGAAAGGACAAGATACTTATGCCATTGGATTAATTAGTTTCAGATCTATCTGATTACTTAACCGATGCTATGATATTACTTCAGTCTTTTCTTTGGGAACAATCCGAACAGGCTTAAAAAATAGGGTAATTTTCGCATGTTTCTTACATATTTTCAACATATTCATCAATACAAAAGAAAATATAAAGTAATTACAAAAATACAAAAATATAATTCAATAGACGGATGAAGCTGAATCCCAGTTACCGAATGATAGATAGCTTGTCATCTTTCGTAGAACAAATTAAAACCATAGAACTGTAGAAAAACAATGTACCCAAAATCTGCAGAGGGGGGTATAAACCTTGGTGCACTCACAAAATCTTCTGTTCGTCTCTCTTAATACTCTTCATCGCAAACTGAGACCTCATTACCACATTTAAATAGGATTAATCCTTACTGGCAATTCTCCCGACCTTTTGACATGAATAAAATACCTTAGTATTACACTATCTGGCTGTATCTTCCAAACCCTCACAAGTTTCATCAATTGCAAACGTTTCACACTTCCTTAACTCATTATTTAATACTTTCTCTTCTCTCTTATTCTTATAAGACCTAATAATCTGGGTAAGACCGTATTCAGGGGGGTCCGGGTTTCAATCCCCAAAATTTTTGTCAAACTTGTAAAAACGTAACAAAATACCACATAAACAAATTTTTGATGAGTTTTTTTTTGTTTTACAATCCCCCGGGCAAAATTACACCCCGCCCCCGATCAAAAATCCTAGATACACCCTTGACTCTGGTACTTCTTATACAAAACTCTTCTTTCTTCCACGAGCCTTTGCTTTTACCTTGGGTCATGTCTGTCTGTTCCTGCAACTGTATGTAAGATACATCCGAGTTACTAATGTCATCATCGATCAGATCTACAAGAGTTGCATATAGCCCTATGATTACAATTTTATACATTATAGTGATATTACACGACTACAATGCCATCATCAATCCTTTTCCAACATAAAACACGCCGTAGAGGCTTCCTCCAAATCGGTCCAGTTTAAAACGTCTTAATTCGTCTGTCCAAATGTCAACATTGTAGTTGACTTTTGACATCAGAACGTTCTATGTCACAATTTTCCCATTACTTAAATTACTGAAAACATTAGGCCTCAAAAAGCGAATGCACACGAATACACGACAGGGATTTCTTCCAATGCACGATGGGAATTCTTTCCCAAGTCTATAGGAAGTGCTAAGCCAGATAGAGGTGGCAAACAAGAGGTCCTTAGGACTATCAATGAATGGAGGTTTTGTAAAGTACAGACCAATTTCTATCATTAAATATTTTTCAGTACCTGACGATGAACTACTATCAACAAGAGTCAAAGTCAGTTTTGGCAGTTGGATTACTTTTTTAGACCCCTTCCCTCTCGTTCGCTGCGACCTGGTGTCATATTGCCGCTCTTTATTCATTCCACTTAATATCAACATGACTTGTTTTAAATGATTTAATTTTTAAAACATACTAGCCCTTGTATGTGCATCAAAGTCTTCAGAATATATTAGGATATTTGCACATATTTTGCAAAATTGTTAAAAAAATAATGTTTTAAAACACAAAAAAAAAATATTAAATAAATCAAATACATGACATGAGTACCTGAAGCCTCTGGTCATTTTCAGGGAAATACGATCGATTTGCAATAAAACATGATAAATTTCCGGTAAAAATTAAGAAAAAACAAACCAAAAAGAGGCTTGTGGATTTGAGTCACTATTCTTCTAGATATGAGAGAAAATTAGATATTTCAGACCACCTAGTGTCACAAAATTACTTACTCTTCTTCTTCTGCACGCGTCATTCGGTTGACAGCTTTCTCAATATCTAGTTTAGGCTTTTTGGATTGAACTCTATCTAGGATCTCTAAGTTATGGGACTTTTCAGCAGCCGAGTCAGAAATGAGCGGTTGAAAATGGCTTCTTTTCCCTGTCTTAGGAATGGTCTTCTCATCCTTGAGTTTCTTCTGAAATTTACCCATAGAAGCTGTTGCAGTATGAGCAACATGAACCATACGATTCAGCTACAAGAACGAAGTGGAAAACTTTATAAAGGCGCCATTATGCGAAGTAAAATTATATCAGAGCCATCTAATCTTATTTCATTAATATGTTAATTTAAAAAACTTTTCCCACAAAACGAATTTTTCAACGAAAAGATAAGAGCTCCATTTAGCCAAGAACGAGCAAAAATAAAGTCAAATAATCTTCCAAGGCGTAAAACTACCACAAATCACTAAATAACTAAATGAAACTCAAAACGAACAGAAATTACAATAAATAGCCCATTTAAAGTCAAAACGAGCAAAAATTAGGACTGAATAGGGCTGATAACCTCCATGCCTTCTCAAGACCAGAACACAATTTGCACTTAACTGAAAAAAAAAAAAACAAGAGCTAAGAGCTCATATGGCACTTGTGACGAGGTCAAGAAGAGCCAAGAGCTCATATGATATGAGCTCTAGCAAAATTCTAAGAATCAATAGATTGCTTTAAAAGGAAAATCAGAGGCTTAATGCCGGTCTGGATTTAAAATAAGAGCTCTGAGTCACGAGGTCCTTCTAAATATCAAAATTCATTAAGATCCGATCGCCCACTCGTAAGTTAAAAATACCTCAATTTTCTAATTTTTCCTCTCGCTTCAGCCCCCCAGATGGTCGAATCGCGGAAAACAACGTTATCAAGTCAATTTGTGCAGCTCCCTGACACGCCTACCAATTTTCATCGTCCTAGCACGTCCAGAAGCACTAAATTCACCAAAGCACTGAACCCCACCACCTAACTCCCCCAAAGAGAGCAGATCCAGTCCAGTTACGTCAATTACGTATCTAAGACATTTATAAGCGTTTTCCAAAACTTCCAGTTATCCCTCCAACTCCCTCCAATGTCAACAGATCTGGTCGGGATTTGAAAGAAGAGCTGTGAGACATGAGTTACTTCTAATTATCAAATTTCATTACGATCCAGTCACCCATTCTTAGGTTAGAAATTCCTCAATTTTTCTAATTTTTCCAAATTAACAACGCCCAGTTCCCCCAAAGAGAACATATCCGTAACAATTATGTCAATCTCGTATCTATAACTTGTGCTTATTCTTCCCATCAAGTTTCATCACGATCTCACCACTCTAAGCGTTTTCCAAGATTTCCGGTTTCCAAGATTTCTGTCTCCCCCCTCTAACCCTCTATGTCCCTGGGTCCGGTTCGAATTGAGCATCTGAGACATAAGATTCTTCTATATATCAAGTTTCATTAAGATCCGATGACCCGTTCGTAAGATACCTCAATTTTCACGATTTCCAAGAATTCCGGTTCCCCCCTCCAACTCCCTTCAATGTCACCAGATCTGGTCGGGATTTAAAATGAGAGTTATAAAGCATAAGATCCTTCTAGATATCAAATTTCATTAAGATCTGAACACCCGTTCGTAAGTTACAAATACCTCATTTTTTCTATTTTTTCCGAATTACCCACCCCCCCAAACTCCACCAAAGAGAGCGGATCCAGTCCAGTTATGTCAGTCACCTATCTTGGACTTGTGCTTATTCTTTCTTCCAAGTTTCATCCTGATCTCTCCGCTTTAAGCATTTTCCAAGATTTCCGGTGCCCCCCCCCCCCTAATGACACTGGATTCGGTCGGGATTAAAAAATTAGAGATCTGAGTTTCAGGTCCTTCTAAATACGAAATTTCATTTAGATACGATCACTCTGTCGTAAGTTAAGAATGCCTCAATTTTTCTAATTTTTTAAAATTACCCCTCCCCCCCAGAAAGTAGATCCGTTCCAGTTATGTCCATCCCGTATTTTAGGACTTGTGCTTGTTTTTCCCACCAAGTTTCATCCCAATCCCTATACTCTAAGCGTTTTCCAAGATTTTAGGTCCCCCCCAACTTCCTCTTCACCGGATCCGACCGGGATTTAAAATGAGAGCTGCGAGACATGATATCCTTCCAAACATCACATTTCAATAAGATCCGATCACTCATTCGTAAGTTAAAAATACTCTTTTTTTTATTTTTCGGAATTAACCATCCTCTTCCCAACTCCCCCGAAGAGAGCGGATCCGTTCCAGTTATGTCAATCTCATATCTAGGACTTAAGATTACTGTTACCACCAAGTTTCATCCCGATCCCTCCACTCTAAGCGTTTTCCAAGATTTTAGGTTCCCCCACCCAACTCCCTCCCCCCAATGTCACCAGATCCGGTCGGGATTTAAAATAAGAGCTCTGAGACACGACATCCTTCCAAACATCAAATATCATTAAGATCCGATCACTCCTTCGTAAGTTAAAAACACCTCATGTTTTCTAATTGTTCAGAATTAACCCTCCCCCCCAACTCCTCAAAGAGAGTGGATCCATTCCGGTTGTGTCAATCACGTATCTAGAACTTGTGCTTATTTTTCCCACCAAGTTTCATCCCGATCCCTCCACTCTAAGCGTTTTCAAGATTTTAGGTCCCCCCCTCAATTCCCCCCAATGTCACCGGATCCAGTTGGGATTTAAAATAAGAGCTCTGAATCAAATCCTTCCAAAATCAAATTTCATTAAAATCCCATCACCCATTCTTACGTTAAAAATCCTTCATTTTTCTTTTTTTTTAATTAACCAGCCCCCCCACCTCCAGATGGTCAAATCGGGAAAACGACTATTTCTAATTTAATCTGGTCTAGTCCCTGGCATACCAAATTTCACCGTCCTAGCTTACCTGGAAGTACCTAAAGTAGCAAAACCGGGACAGACAGACAGACCGACAGAATTTGCGATCTCTATATGTCACTTGGTTAATACCAAGTGTCATAAAAACAAAAAAAAAAAAAAAAACGAACGAAAAAACAAATGACCAAGGATTGTCGCTTTAATTGACATATACTGATATTTATTCCTTAAAGTTTTGATAATTTTTTATTGATGAAAGTAAGAAACGTGAAAACATTTCAAACGTATTGTGTTTTCAGTAAAGCGCAAATTTTGTTCTGGTCTTGAGAAAACAGAGGGGTTATCAGCCCTACTCATGTTAATTTTTGCTCATTTTGAGTTTGACTCGGCTATTTATTGTAGTTTCTGTCTGTTTTAAGTTTTATTTGTTTATTCATAGTGATTTGTGGTAGTTTTACGCTTGAAAGGTTATTTGACTTTATTTTTGTTCATTCTTGGCTTAATAGAGCTCTTTTACTGTTCTTTCGTTTTGTACACAGCTTTAAAAGAAATTTCTGTTCGTTTTTTGTTGATATTGTCTTTTTCATCGAAAAAATAATATTTTATATCTTTACAGTTTTTTTTCTATAAGAATCCATAATATAGGTTGCTATTTGTATGTTGGAGAAACTTTTTCAACAATTTTGAATCCTGACACAAACAGTATTTTTTAATTTAAACTCTATAGCTTCTGAAGTTGACCTAAGAAATAAAACTTAATATCATTCCCAAAAGATTCCATCTATGATCTTTGAGAACCTTGATACACTTACAATTCCTTTGATTTATTTAAATTGTAAAAGTAGAAGTAGTAATAGTAGTATCCCCAAAAGTTTCGACTTAATGCCCCCAGTCGTTCTCGATATATCGCTGAGGTATCTTATTGGCAACCATAAACACAATGCCTTTTGATTTATTTTAAAACCATAATGGACCTAATTGTTGGGGTTTGACATGCCTAATATCCCTAAAGGCATAGTTGCTGGACCGTTCTACTATGCTGAACAAAACGACTGTCTAAAAATTTTGACTTGATGCGTTTGGAAAATGAATGGGCTCGAGAGAAGGGCTGCTTGCCCTGCAATCTCTTGATACTCTTAAAAAGGGCATCAGAATGTTTAATTTTGAATTGAAATAGCTCATTTAAAAGTTTCAACGATATTTCTAGCTATTATAGAGTAATCCTGCCTATGATATTCATTATATGCCCTTTTGAAAACTTACATGGATATAGTTTTTTGCTATAACTAAAACTCCTGAACGTTCCCTAAAATTTTCATCTTAATGCCTTTAGCGTCATTAGTTACATTAACTGTAGTGGCAGTGTTAAAAGTATACTTATAGTGCCCTCTGGCTAGTTCAAAAAACCCCACAACATACCCTTAAAGGTTTAAATCAATTATATAAGTTGTTCTTCGGATATTGCTTTATCACCTTTTTAAAAGTCCACATGCTCATACATTTTTTTTTATTTAGTTCAACATCCACCTAAATATTCCTTAAAAGCCTCATCTCAATACCCTTAGCTTACACAGTGGAAATTGTTGTAGCAGCATTAGTATCAGTATGAGCATAGCACCTTGGTTTTTTTTTTAACATTCCTGATGCAGCCACCAGGACGCATCATCATTGACAACCTGTGTGGGTCAGTTTCTATATATCCAAAATTTTTCGCATTAGTATCCTTAGTTTTAATAGCAGTAGCAGTAGCTGTAGAATTATTTGTAGTAACTCAAGCTTTAGTGGCAGTAGTAGTAATAGAAGTAGTAATAATAGTAACAGTAGCAGTAGTATGAGTAGAAGCAGTAGCATTAGGATGCAAATATTTTCTGTTGGTTAGTTCAACATCCTTCACAGCAAACCCTGTTAGTTTCAACTTCACACACCAAACGGTTCCTAAGATATTGCTGTTTCACACTTTGGACAACCTGCATACAGAGGGCGTGTTCTGATTCAGTTCATTTTCCCCATTAAAATTTCTTGAAAATTTCAACTTTATTCCCTTAGGCATAGTTGTAATAGTAGTCACAGTACTAGTATTGATATAACTAGTAACAATGTTGAATAGCAGTGGCATTAACCTATTGCCTTTTTGTTAGTTGAAAATCCCTCTCATCAAGTCCTAGAAGTTTCAATTTAATACAATTAGCCATTGCTATGACATTGCTGATATGTCCTTTTCATAACCTGTATGTTCATTTATTTCTTGAAGTTTTCATCTCAATGCTCTTAGCCCTAAAATTAGTTATAATAGAAGTATTAGTTGTAAATGTAGCAGTAACAGTCTAGTATTGCAGTAGTGTGCACATTTTGCCTTTTGGTGAGATTATCTCCCCTTTAAGTCTTCTCTGAAAGTTTCAATTTAATACCCAAATCAATCCTCGAGATACGATATTTTGACAATGTGCACGCACATAGCTTCTTTTGATTTAGTTCAAATTTCCCCTTAATACTGTAAATGAAGTAGTGTGGTAGTAGTAGTGGTAGTAGCATTGATAGCATCCAAATATTGCCTTTTTGATCTTTTCCCTTATCATTTCCTGAATTTTCCAAATTACTATAATCAGTTAATCCTGTGTTTTACCCTTTTGACAATCCCTATACACATGACGTGTTTTAATTTAGTTCTACACTCCTGTCGACATTCTCTGAAAGATTCACCTTAATACCCTTTGTCTTCTTGAAAAGTAAAGTTCAAACATGCATACCTTTCTCAATAACAGATACTATGTCTAAACAATAAATGAATTCCCTAATTTACAACCCTTGTCCTGAGGATTGTGGGGACGTTAACATCCCAAATACTGGACCTTTCAACAATGCTGGACAAACAGCTCTCTTAAAATTTCGATCGGACATGTTCTGTGTCCTTCCATTCTCTTTTGACTCTTGAAAAGGGCACTAAAACTTCCAACTTCCAACAAAATGAACTCCATCCGATCCATAGTTTATTCAACTACCCGTTCCATAAAAACTTTATATGCTATGGGCATAACTTACAACCCTTGCCATGGGCTCTGGGGGATTATGTCCATCCTAAAGAAACTGTTATATGATTTTTGGACTATTTTAGTTGCTCTCCATCATGTCTGACTTTTAAAAGGGAACTAGAGCTATACATTTCAAATCAAATGAACCTCTTCTAAAGTTCACACGACCACCCCTTCCATAAAAACCTTATATATTCCCCTGAGGCATAACTTACAACCTTTACCCCAGACTCTGGGGGATTCTGTTCCCCCCAAAGGCCTTATTATATGATCTTTGGACTATTTTTGAACACATGGCTATTTCAAAATTTTTATTGGATGCATTTGTGGAAAATAAAACGTAGGGGGGGAGGCTGCCCCAAACACTTTGACTCTTAAAAGGGAGCTAGTACATCTGATTTCCAATCCAATGGGCCCCCTCCAGAGTTTATACAATCACCCTTTCCATAAGAACCTTATATGCCCTCAAAGAAATAATTTCCAGACCTTTCAATTACACTGAACAAAATAACTATCTCAAAATTTTGACTAAATATGTTTTGGGAATTAATGGGTGTGGGGGGGGAGGCTTGTTGTCCTCCAATCAACTTTGACAATTAAAAAAGGCCCTTTCAATTTGCAATCGAATGAGCTTTTTGAAGTTTCTAAGACAAAAAATTACCATCTCGAAATTTCTGTCAGATACATTTTGGGAAAATGCTAGCTGAGAGGGGAGGGGGGTTATCCACCCTCTGATCACTCTGAATCTTAAGAAAGGTATTAAAACTTCTGATTACCAGCCCAATGAGCCCATCCGAAGTACGACCACCCTTTCTATAAAATTTTATATGCCCCCAGTAAATAACTTACAACCCTTGCCCCGAGGGCGACGGGGGGTTGTCAACCTCAAAGATATAATTTCCGGACCTTTTAAGTACGTTAAACAAAATGGTTATCTCAAAGTTTTGAATTGGATTTGTTTGGAGGAATGTTGGGCGTGTGAGGGGGTTAGTTCCCCTCTAATCATTTTTGACTAATGAAAGGGCTACTAGCCCTTCAATTTCCAATCGAATGAGACTTTTTCGAAGTTTCTACGACAACAAATGACCATTTAAAAATTCCTGTAAGTTGCATTTCGGGAAAGTATGAGGTTTGAGGGGGGGTATCCACCCTCCGATCACTCAGAATCTTAAAAAGAGCACTAGAACTTCTGATTACCAATCCAACAAACTCCCTCCAAAGTTTATACGATCACCCTTTCTATAAAAACTTTATATGCTCCCAGGGCACAACTTACAACCTTTGCCCTGAGGGCTGTGGGGAGATTGTCATCCTCAAAGATATGATTTAGACTTTTCAGCTACGTTGAATAATGGCTATCATAAAATTTTGATTGGATGTGTTTGGAGAAATGAGGGGTGGGAGGGGTGATAGTAGCCCTCCAATTACTTTTGACTATTAAAAAGGGCACTAGCCCTTTCAATTACTAATCCAATGAGCCCCCTCCAAAGTTTATAGGATCACCCTTTCTATGTTTACCTTATATGCCTCCAGGGCATAACTTAAAACTGTTGCCCTGAAGGCTGTGGGGGGTAGTAGCCCTCAAAGGCATAATTTCCGGACCTTTCAATTATATTGAACAAAATGGACATCTCAAAATTTTGATTGGATGCTTGGTGAAACGGTGGGCGTGGGAGGAGGGGTTAGTTGCCCTCCAATCACTTTCGATTATTAAAAAGGGCACTAGCCCTTTCAACTTCCAATCGAATGAGCTCTTTTCAAAGCTTCTACGACAACAAATGACTATCTCAAAATTTCGATTACATGTATTTCGGGTAAATATGAGGTGCTGCAGGGGGGGGGGTGTATCCACCTTCCGATCACTCTGAAAGGGAACTAAAACTTCTGACTACTAATCCAATGAGACCTCTTAGAAGATTATACGATAACCCTTTCTATATATAACTTATATACCTTCATGGCATAAATTACGCCCCTAGCCCTGAAGGCTCTAGGGGGGGGGTGCCTCAAAGACACCACCCATAGCCCCTAGGGAAGGTCTTTAAATTATAAAATTTGCCCATTATTTACGTATAGTATTTGTTATTGGGAAGTATGCATACATATTTAGGTTGGGGCGGGGAGGACGAATTTTCTGCTGGGAGAATTTTGCCTGGGGAGAATTTTCCATGGTGAGGGAAGATTCCAGAGGGTGAAGTTTCCAGTGGAAATTTTACACTGGGGGAATTCACCAGAATTCCAATACGAAATTTCTTTATGTGCCTTGCTTCCTTTTTACCTATTAAATTTTACGTGTGGAAATGTTAAGGATAACTGTCCGCGGTAAATTTTCGCCAAGATTGAATTGTCCAAATGATACTTCCGTGGGGAGGGGGATTTTTCTCGGAAGTGCAGCCATTTTCTCGGATTATAGCTTTCTCGCGGTATATGCTTTTTAAGTGATTTTTTTTTTTTTTTTTTATTGGTAGTCTTGCAGGTCCACCAAAAAGAACAAGAAACATTCCTCCAGGACTAGAAGTAATGTCAGACACAAGTGAGCCACTTAACACCGAGTTGCCAGGAAACGAAGAAAGAACATTATTCCAGGAGATTATTTGTTTAATAAGATGAAATAATATATTTTAGTATAGTTACCCTGATCCTGAAACCTGTTTCAGTAGGGTTAATTGTAAATGCAACTGGAAGGAAGAAGAAGATTAGAAGCAAATAAACAAGAGAAAATCTTCGTAAGAAGCCAAAAGGAGACGGTTTTTAAACTCCAAGTGCTGTTTATCAGAAGAAGAAGGTAATTTTACTTAAAGCTAAGTACGCTACTCAAGTGGATTCAACTAATCAAGCGGCGAAGTTCCCTCTTTCCCCTTTGCAGGTCATGTAATCTTAAAAATGAAACAATTGATCATTGCCTATTTGAATGTAACATTTTGACGTCTGCACAGTATACCCTGCAATGTAAAATGTTAGAATGCTTCAGACACCACAAAATTTCACTAACAGCCAAGAGTCTTGCTGACCATACTTGCACCCAGAGTAAAGAACTCAATATATATTCTCTTATAATTCAAATCCTAGCATCAAACGATCTACTGCAAGAAATCTGAGCAGATACAAGATAAATAAGGACAAACCAACTCCATAGCTCTGTCCATCTCACAGAGTGAGACAAAAGGAAAAGGGCTGAATAGTCTCGACTGAAAAGCCCCCGCCTGCTGAAAAAGAAGAAGAAGAAGACTACTATAAATACGATTTGAAAAAAAAAAATACAAAACCTACATATATACCTGATCAGTGTTATATTTCGCAGCTGGTTCCAGTACTGGCTTTTTGGCCTTCTTGGTATTCCTTGCTATATTCTGCAGGCGTTTCAGTTCGTTTTTTGCTACTTTTTCTTCTTTTATTCTATTAGCTTTGGCAAACTGGTCCTCATTTGG
Source organism: Artemia franciscana (assembly GCF_032884065.1). Lineage (NCBI taxonomy): Eukaryota > Metazoa > Arthropoda > Branchiopoda > Anostraca > Artemiidae > Artemia > Artemia franciscana. The sequence continues at coordinate 23,848,917 of NC_088863.1, read as the reverse complement.
ATTCACATTTTTAGCCACAGGCATTACCCAATTCTTCTCCTTTTCTGCTAGTGCCTTTTTGAAGCCAAATCTAGGAACCCAACGATTCAATTCCTCATCCCAGATAAGTTTTGATTTTTTTTGCTTCTTTATGCCTTTGTCTTTGGCATACTGCTCCCATTTTGTCAATGGCTTATCTTTAGGTACTCGTTTCTCACGGGGTATCCTAATTAAATAGTAAAGACATTTAATTTAAGTAATTATGAACCAAATTCATGCAAAAACACCTTGTATAGCAAAAGCAAATTTAAATAATTATGAAGCAAATTAATGCAAAAACACCTTGTATAGCAAAAGCGACAAAAATAAGAAATGCATATCTTACTCCAAAAAAAGACCCATACTTCAAGTAGAGAAATATTTTATCTTTTAGTTTTTTTAATATTTTCCCTTGTATTCCTTTTAATGGTCCTGTTTCAGCTCCTAATTGCTATTTCAAATTCCTTGCAATTTTCAGAAACGTTGGTAAGCTTGTTCCAATTCTGGCTTTTATTTTGTACTTTTATTTAATTAGACTATGACAATAGAATTCAAACCATCTGGGGCGTACGAAAAATGTCTGTCTAAATTTCAGCCAGAGGCTTTCAAGAACTTTTCTGAAACTCCGTTTGATTTTTTACAAATTAGAAGACAGAGCAAAGGTAGAAATTTGTATTTCTTTTTTCATCAAACAGAAGCGACTATTGGAATTAATAAAACCTTGAGCCCCCTCCATCTCCTGCTCTATGCTGTACGGAAAGACCTTTCATAGTAGCTCTCGGGTCTGAGTACACGGCTGTCTTTGCATGTAGTCCTTGCCTAACGTCGATCCAATCAGAGAAAACTAACCAGACACAAAGTTGAGCCATTTACTGTCTATTAACACTGTTTCAGCAATGATTCGTCTTTTAAACTCAGTTTGCTCAACTTACTGTCTTGTATGTGCTTTTGTCATACAAATTTGTGAGCCATTTCTTGCTAACTTCCAAAAGTTCAATTACTTCCAAATTTTATCAGTATAATGCCTCTTTGGTGGCAATGCAATAGTATAACATAAAAATTCCACCTTCTTGTATACTCCTCCTTTCAGCCCCTTCAATAATTTTTACAAATTGTCTGGCGACTGAAATTAGAGACCTTTGAGCGTTAAAAGCCTCGAATATAAGTAGGAGGAGTTTCAAAATGCACAGTTAAACTTGTTTTGCTTCTAGATTTAGATGAAGGATCAGAGTGACAATAAACAACAAATAAAAAAACAATATGTTACTATTTTTGCTTTGCATTGCGGCAGAAAAATTGCAATAATAATTTGAATTTGTTTGTTTCTGCAATAACACAACATAAAAATTCCCACTCTTGTAAACTCCCTCCTGATAAAATAAAACAACATCAGCAGGTGATTGGGCACAAGAAAAAGTACAAAACAGACACTATTATACAAAACTTGATAGTACAGTGGTTTGAACACTTGCCCAAAATATAAAGAACATTTTTAAAAGGGGAGGAGGCATTTTCTGGGGGAAAATTTCACTTGAGGGGAATTGCCAGAAGAAAATTTACCACAGGTGGGGGGATTCACATGGGGAGAAGTTTTCTGGGTGATTTTTTCAAATACTTCTAATTTAAAATACGATCGTCATTAACACAAGGGGTAATTCTCCACGAGGGAGATTTTTCGCGGAGGGGGAGGTTTCCATGGGAGGAGGGGGATTTTTCGTAAGTTCTTACAACTGCTAGTTAGAAATAAGGGTTTCAGTTTTAGGTTTTCTTGACCAAGGTCCATGAGTCAGGTGAGCTAATGGTTAAAAAAATTCCCAGGCAACATTTGAATTTCAGATGCAAGGTGAGGCAGAAAACACCTGATCCCCCTGCAACAAGTAAATATGCCTAGGGTTACTGCTTGCTCAAAAAGCATTAAGTGCAAATGTTCTACATTTTGTCTTTTGTTTTCTCTGTCTAAAGCATAGAGCTGATTAATGGCCTTTAAAGATTTCTATAATGGATAAACCATATTTTTTTTCGTCAAAAGTGATTCTTCTGTAGGACTTCTGATTTATGAGCCTACAAAGGGCAAGTACTCACTAGAAATTCAGAAAGGCAGCAAAAAAACACATTTTACCAAGAATCGTCAAATCAAGGATGGCAATTTTCTGGGTGAGTTAGTAAATCCAAAAAACTTAATTCTGCTAAAGCTACAATGTGTCTACAACTTGGAAAAATAGAACTGCTAAGAAGCTGGGAAACTGCAAATTCCTACAGACGAAACGCAATATTATCTACACCAAAATATTGATACACAGTGTGAAATAAATACAAACCTAGGTGTGATATTACAAAAAATTGAAAAATATTAAAAAAATAAGCAGTAACATCTAGATTCTTTTTTCCGCAGCTTTTGATTCTTCCATTTCATCTCTAGCATCTATAGGAAAATGTGATACTAAAAGTAGTGTTGTAACTGGTAGAATTGGTCATGGTAAAATTGAGTAGTTTATGTATTTTAACGTAATTTTTACAGACCCCCATAAAATTAGTATTTTACCTATTTTATATAATTTACCCATTTGACGCACTGGCATTTTACGTATTTCACCAGTATTTGACACATTTTACTGACATATTGTACGAGGGGCTTACAATTTTCACAGCACAAAAGTGTAAAGAAACTGGCAGTACCAGGTTTGGATATGATTTTGTTTTGTGTATAGCTGTATTACCCAGTTTAAAAGGCTGTCTGTCTGACTTCAGTCTCTTGTTATCAGAACGATAAAGTTTATTATAGAACAAGTAATTATAAATTTGGAATGCTGAAATATTCGCTGAAATAAAATTACATTACATTATTTCTGTGAGCTGTTAAAGAATATGCTGAAATAGACAGAAAGTGCTACAAGCAGGATTGACACACGACAAACAAGAAAAAAAATTGTAAAATTAAATAGCCAAGAAAAACGAGGGTAATATCAGCCAGTAGACAGAAAAGAAGCAAAAATGATAGAAGCATATATTTTATCAGGGACTTTTGCCCAGCAGTCTTCAGTGCTGAAAAAAAAGAGAAAAAAAAAAAAACTTTTGAATTAACAACAGAGCAGAAGAATGACTTAATCAAACAAACCAAGCCAGAATAAATGAAAGACTATTCACCAATTAAGATAGACAAGAATTCTCTGCTTAGTGGTTAACTTAGCTTGTCTACTGACTAAATTTTCCTTAAAAGTGTGGTCAGATGATCTTAATTTAAACTAAACAAATTTTTTTATTTGAATCTTTTAATTTTAAGTTATTGTAAATTGGGTTTATAGGAACATCTCCAGGATCTCTATTTAAAGCAAAGTCTCTATTAATGAATTTTTTTTTATTTCAACTGCCTTCCTAAAAGAATGTGGGAATCCATTTACTTCAGATATTAAAGTTGCCTTATCAAAAAGAGCTAAATGACCTGGATTTTCAACAATGTGGAGGCTAAAGCAGAATCAATATACTCATTTTAATATAAATTTCACATCCCAAAAAAAAATTGTATTCATACTGTTGTTTCCCCAGGAGCTGGTGTTAACCCCATCCCAGAAAATATCCCAATGAAGAATTCCCCTCATAAGGAAATCCCCTTCCCCCTCCCATTTCCCCATGGACAATTCCAAAATTTCTTTAGAAGTGAAATTGAAATTTCTACTCTCATGTTTAAGTTGGAGGCAATCATATAGCATTGCCTATGGTAAAGACCCATAAGAGTTCATATAGTAAAGACCATAAGGGTTCTATAGTAAAGAGCCATATTAATATTTGTTCATTTATCTATTCTCAACAGCACTTTATGTGGAAGGGGTGGTTAAATAAACTTTGGAGGGAGCTTAACTGTAAATCGAAAGTTCCAGTGCGCTTTTCTAAGCCTGCTTTTCAACCAATTACTACCAAATGAGTTGTTACAGACTACACTGTCATTAAGAAATTCTTATTCTAGTTTAAATGGCTCTTGTGTTTCAGCAGTTGTTTTGAAAGAATCTTTAGATAAATACAAAATTAGTTCTAAGGGAGAGACAAGGGGAGGTTGGAGGTAAAAACTTATATATAATCCTCAGTGCCATATTCAAAACTTTTGTTTGGGGAGAGGGGGCTCTGGAACAGGCACAGTCACCTTAATCATAATCTGAGTCTGAAGGAGAGGAACTTCATTCGCCAGCAGATCCTGTCAAAGATGATCTTAATGACTGAATGTTCTGCTATTATGATCTGGTGTTTAGTTAAATAGTCATCAAAGTGTTATAGTCATCCAAGTGTTACAGACCACTTATTTACTTGTATTTGGTGCTTTCATAAATAAATAGAAAATACTGTGTATGATGTGAGAAATGTTGCTGAATGTGGCTATTTAAATATGCAATTCTGTTAGGGCAACATTTCTTAGGTTTAAATCTAGGAAAAAAAAAATGTTGATATGATTTTGCACCCAAATAATGGTAAATTTGATTTTTCTTTGCTTTTTTTTTACAAAATAGATGTCCAAAACCAGGTACTCTCCTAATGCTGAGGTATTACCCAAGGCACAATATTACCAAAGGGACAGACTAGACTGTTAATTAAATTGATCAAACTCTAGATGAAGAACCATTACCTTTTTTAAGCCCAGGAAAAATAGGATCATCAGAAAACTTCATTAAAATCTGAAAGTGATGCCTAAAAAGAAATGCTCAACTGGTCTTGTAGCTACAGGGCATCTCTTTTTTACCCTAAACACCAATTTTGCCAAATATTTCATAAGGAGTACAATATTTTACCCTATTTTACCAATTTTACCTTATTTCACAAATTTCAAATTATTTTAACAGTTTTACTTACCAAGTCTTTAGTTGATGGTAATTTTACAACAGTAACTAAAAGTTTATTTCTTACCTTAGAATAGGTTCAGGGATTTTCGCCACAATAACTTCATCAACTCTTTCAGTTGGGAGTTCATAAAGTTTATTTACTAGATATTGAAGGTTATCTCTGCTCAATGATAACAAATATTCTTCTTTATTAGTTCTGAAAGAAAATTCAAGAACAATACAGTTGGTGGCGATTGCTTACTCCTGAAATTCAACTGAAGCACCTCTTTTGTTTCCCACTCTAGATTTTTTTAGGCTAATTGTGTAGTATTTTTTTTTCAAAAAATTTTGCAATGAAAGTAAAGAGCAAAGTTGAAACTTAAAGCAAACAAAAATTACTGCTGGTTTATGCAACATATTTTGGAAAAACTGTTTCAAACAAATTAGCTCATGACATTTCTATATATTTATAAAAGTCTGAAAAACTAGCAATTTACTTAAACCATAAAACCAACGTAATAAAACAGAAATAGACACAGGAGTAATTCATAAAGCTCTCAATAGTCTTTTACCATCCATAAAATCAATAACCTTGATGATACAATTTTAACTGTCTAGAAAATTCATTAAGGTTTAATTTCCAATAGTGCTAGTTTTTCAGAATTCTGCAAATATAGGAAATATGATGAGCAAGTTTGTTTGAAACAGTTTTTCAAAAATGTGTTGCAAACCCAGCAGTAATTTTTGTTTCATTTATGTTTCAACTTTGCTCTTTACTTTTTTCCGGAAACGTTTTTTGAAATTAATTTTGGCATGTGTTTAAGGTTTTAAAATACTGACAATAAACCTAACAAAAAGTTTTTTTCTAACTTAAGCAAAGAAACTGATGAATTCAACATGAGTTTTAGTTAAAATAGAGCATTAAATATAGGTTTAACTTCCAATCTCTTTTAAACCTTGCCTTAAAAAATCTGGAATTTATTACCAAAAGTCTATAGGGTATTCATCCTTGGCATCTTTGAGGAGTCACAAATAAAAAAAAATTAATTATATAAGAAATTATTAAAAGAACTTTAGACGTGCACTTAATATAATGTATACAAATTTGTGTTTTCGTTTTTTTGTGCTTCTTTGTTTTAAATATTTTAGAACAAATCACTGAAAATGAATCAGCAATTAAAAGAATCTCCAGAATCTAAACAAAGATTAAAAAGAAAAGCAATAGGAGTGGCAAGACGAGGAGCCAATTCACATATAAAAAAAAATAACCTGAAACATTATCAATATCACCATCTGAAATGCCATCAGGGTTCAAGTTTTTTTCTTACTTTTGAGAAAAATGAAAAATTCATCTGTAAAGCTTTTTTTATGTTAGTTCACAGTAAAATGATGTAAGAAAAAGTAATCTGTATGACTTTTTCTGGCTACAGTATATCAAAATAAAGCAAAAAATTATCTTTCGCCCAATTTGGTAGTAAAATCCAATGGGGTGCACTTACATATCTAGAGTAGTAGTTGAGGAAGGTGAATCAAATTCTCAGAAAAGAATCCAGAGTCTCAATGATTCCCAGGAAAGATAGTTTAAAGTATATATCCCTACCCTTTCTTCCCCTAGAGAGCACTAGCCTTGACTTCATACTGAGTTCAAATTTAACTTTTATTTATTTATTTTATTTAAACATGAGAAAGTCATGGGCTTGTTGCAATACAAATACAAGAAATTAAAGCTCAACAGCAACACTGCAAGACACAGAAAAAAATAAATAAAAATATTCTTCAATAAAAACAACTATACAACTAAATATATTACATAAACTTTATAGTCTAATGCTTTCATGTTAAGAATAACTGAAAACATTCCATAGTTCAAATGTAAAAAAAAAATCTTTCCAAATTGTTCAATCTCAATAACCAATCTTTGGAAACAGTAAACTAATTTTAGGTCCTTGTATCCACATTAGTTTAGATTAGCCAACTGGTTGGCTAATCTAACATTTTATAGATACACAATCAGTTACATTAGCTACCCAGTTGAAAATGAAAGTTTTCCCATATATAATGTTTAACTATGGAACTTTTCTGTATATAAACTAGCTTATGTGATGGATATCCATTTGGGAGAGACTACTACTAATAGCAATAATAACTTACTGCAGCACCAAGCTGCCTGCAACAGAGCTATGAATATTCCTCTATCCTATCTATTTACAGCTCTTTACACCCTTCCAATAAGTTCTCATTTCCCTTAAATCTTTTTTTTGCCTCCTTCCACCCAATTTGGAGACACCTACTTTTCATTTGGCCTTAGATGGCTAGCAGAAAAGGAGCCCTATACAGAGGGAAATAATCAGTAGTCATTTTAGATCTCATAATCTAGGGGGGGCAAGGTATACCATATAAAAAAATATAAATAAAAGGAACTTAATGTCAGATATCAGAAAAACTAGACAGGAGTAGCTACCCTCCCCCCATCCAAGTCTAGAATCATCACTAGAAATAACCAAATTTTTGTACAGCTTACTGTTTGAAATACAGTCTTTCAGATGGTTACACAAAACAATCTATAAATAATTCCTCTGGAAAAACATCTAAAACAAATCCCCTGTCTTTTGGATTACCCATATTTTGTAGCCAGAATCACTGTAGCTTCTAATATTCTCATTTTTGTTGGCAGACTTATCTTCCTAATCTCATATATAGCACAGTCATTTTAACTTATTTATCTGGTATACCACACAAGGATTGTATATTTCCTAAAGTTCTTCCACTGCATGAATCAAATGTTTGTTCAGTCTATAGATCAAAATATTAAAGAGCATCACAACTTTACTCAATGCCAATTTATGAGGTTTCAAATATCTATAAATACACTTTTTAAAAAAGGAACAATCAATTGATATGGCTTAAAATTGCTTAAACAGGAATTGCATTTTTCAACATCAAAAACCAGAGAAAAAGAAACTGAAAATTAAGATATAATGATGTTTTGTCAAAATTTCAATAGGCATAGACTTGTAGGTAAATATTGAGCAGTTAATATTATTTACCAACAAATAAAGTGAACATACCATTTGATACCTTTTATCATGCTCTGTTTGAATATAATAATTGCTTTTGGCACAAATGAAATTTGGCCCTACCCCTATATATGCTAATTCAGGCTATATATTTGCACATTAGGGGGAAGGGGGGTTAAGATTTATTTCTGATACAAATGAATGTAATTTGGATTCAGCATGCAATTCTGACTACAGAGGTAAGTTTGAGCTTTAAATCTACCCCCCTAATGTGCAAATATATAGCCTACCCTGAGTTGGTATATATAGAAATGGGGGTGAAGTTTATTTGCACCAAAAGCAATTAGGCCTATGTTTGAAAAGAGCATAGAAAAAAGGCATTGAATTTTTTGTTCACTTTACATGTAGGTCAATATGAACAGCTCAGTACCAATTTGTCAAGTAGTCAAATTTTAAAACATAGAAATCAGAAGAGGATTAACATAGTAGCTTTGTAGTACCTTCCTGGAGTATTTTTTGGCCGTGGATGCATTAGGTTACTGAAAGTTTTGATTTTCTAACCTAACTGCTTTCCAAGAGAGCAAAAAGTAGATTTTATAGAAGTCAACCAAAACTCTATTCTAAAAGACCTCTAAATCAGTAAAGGGTATCATTATACGCTAGCCTAAGCAATTTGCTTGCTATGGAAACCAGGAAAATGCCTCTATAATTACCACACACTCATACTTATCAGCTGTTATGTAGGGAAGTTTATTCAAAGTTTTCCTAAAATTAATAAGTAAGCCTAGCCTACTTCCCTTTTTTTTCTAACCCATATTCACAATCTTCAGTAGTCTATGCTATTATGAATTAGGGTGAAATACCTCTTTTTGGGAAAAACCACTTTTCTTTGGCATTCTGGAAAATTAGCAATGAGTTTTTGGACCATCCTGTTTTAGCCTACAACAGCATGATGCAATGTGAGGGCAGTAACAAAAACCCCACCTTTTTGGTCAAATTTTCACCAATAATTTGTCCATATAAATTAAAAATGTGGTCTCTGTTTTGACAAGCAATTGAAAAGAAAAACTTATACTTAATATTAGTGATTTATAGAATAAATACCAAGCAATAAAAGTTATATTTTTAGAATTATAAGAAAATCAACTTTCTGTCAATGTGAATAAAACTGAAACACTACAAGGATGTACACACCAAAATAAGATAGCCTAACTAGTATTTCCAAAATAAGGTCCTGGTATGTAAATCAGTAAACTAATAATTTTGAGAGTATAATCTTAAATAATTTTAATAATAACCATATTAATGTAGGCCTATAGCTTAGGTTTTTATCTTCAGTAAAATTCTAGTTAATTGACTTCTTGCTATCTCAGAAAGGGTTTAGGTTAGGAAAATGAAACTTTCAGGGATGGATCTACAGACTAAAGTATGTCCTGGGAAGGAATTTTGAAGTACCTACCTCCACTCCTTCTCCCTCTAGCAGGCCCTGAAATTTGCCTACATGACAGGTCTATTACCTATTGAAATTTTGACAAAACAACATTTTACCATAATTTTCAGTTACTAGTTGCTTTTTCTCTGCCTTTAGTTCTGAAAATGCAATTCCTGTTATTTGAGTAGAATTTTGAGCTAGGCCTATATCAATGTTTTTTTTTCAAAATTTAGGGAATGCATTTGCATATCTTTAAAACCTTATAAAATGGAATTAAGCAGAGTTACAAAGCTGAAAACAATTTTGTTGTACTTCATTCAAGCAGAAGATCTATTTTGCAAGGTTTCACTTTTATAATACACATATTTTTAAAGGTTATCAAAGGTCAGGGCCCTCTAGAGAGAGGAGTGAAGGTAGTTGCTTCAAAACACCTTTTTGGGACATACTTTAGTCTGTAGATTCATCCCTGAGAGTTCCATTTTCCTAACCTAAACCCTTTCTGAGACAGCAAGAAGTCAATTGACAAGAATTTTACCTTATCTTCTCCTATATATACAGTTCTTCTCAATTCTTCTTTGGTAACAAGATGTGATGGTATTAGTTTTACATAATTTTGCTCAATTGGATACTAGTTTTTTACCCTATGAACTAGAGATAAATTAACATTTGTCAAACTGATCTTTAACTTTGTAGCCACCATCCAGAACATACTCCCAAATAAATTAACTCACTTTATATTCCCTAGATCTATTTCATCCAGATCATTTAGTAATAGGTTTCCTAAATCAACTTCTGGTTGTAAATGCTTTGAGACATGAATGCTCTGTAAAAGTTCTTCTTTTTCAGACAGTTTCTGCAGCACTTCAGAAACAATTACGTCTGTCATCTTGTGTTAAATGCTAAAGTATAAATGCTTGGAATAAAATTCTAGTGTCTGAAACGTAAACAGAAATTCAGCTTTGGATTGACAAATACTTAAAAGAAGCACATGTTTTTCATATTTTGAAACTGTGGGTACTATTTAGTTTTCTAACTCACATCATTCAAAATAAAGAAGAAAAAAATTACATAAAAATTTAAACTTCAAATTTATTGAAGTTTGAGAACTTAGTTTTTGTCTTTGAGGAATAAATATTAAAAATTATCTGATATTTTTGTACAAATAAGATTTTTGCAACTTACAACGCTGTCTATACTTTTAGTCTCACATATTCCTACTTATCAAAAACTGAGCAAGTTCTCAAAGAGATGAAGCAATCTTCATCTCTAAGATTGCTTAGGGCCAAGGCTGACATCCTGGCCCAAAGCAAAATACCTTGGAAAGGTGTAGGCCAAGAAACACAAGATGGTGGATATGTGCTGTTGTACAGCAGAGAGGACAACCATCATTGGGCTTATGATGGTTAATGGTCAAGAATCATGATGTCCCATGCAGCATACCGATCAATGCTCAAAATAACTCCAATAAACGAAAGAATATTTTTTGCACGGTTAGCTAAAACACGCTTTAAATCTTTATTTATGACATCCTCCCAACCCAGACGACGACGACCTGCTTTCCGTGTAGCCCCAGACGGTTGGCCAGAAAGGACAATCTTCGGGAATCTGTCATCCTTCTCCGCTGAACGTGGCTTAGCCATCTCAACCTTTCTTTCATTATAGCCCGTACAACCTACTGTTTGAAATACGGTGGGTTAACCAGGTACCCAGAACAAAGCATAGGCAATTTCTTTGGAAAACATCTAACAAATTTTCATCTGCTTTTCGGAACGCCTATGCTTCAGAGCTATATTTAACCACTGTCATCACTCTAGCTTCCAATGTTCTAATTTTGGTTTGCAGACTTATCTTTGTCTTCTTCCAAGCTTTTTTTTACTGCAAAAAACACCCTGAGCCTTAGCTATTCTACTTTTAACATCTTCACTGCTCCCACCGTCTTTACTACTAATACTACCAAGGTAAGTGAAGCTGCCAACCTGATCAATCTTTTCGTTACCCAACGTCACCTTTTCATCTTCACTTATTCCGAGCCTTAGTGACTTAGTCTTCTTGACATTAATTTTCAAGCCTATTCTAGCACCCTGAACTCGCATAACCTCTAAAAATTCATTCGTTTTGCTCAAACTTTCATCTAATATGCTTAAATCATCAGCATAATCTAAGTCCAGGAGCATTTTTCCTCCCCATTTGATTCTGTGGTCTCCAATTGCCTTTCCTGCGCTCCTTAAGACGAAGTCCATCAAAATGATCCATATAAGGGGGGATAGAACACAACCCTGCTTAACTGCTGATTTAGTACAAAACCAGTTGCTAACTTCATTTCCTACCTTAACCGCAGTAGTATTATTCTCGTACATATCACAAATCACTTTAATGTATTTTTCTGGTATACCATGTAAGGATAAGACCTTTGCTAACGCTCTTCTATCAACAGAATCGAAAGCTTGCTCATAATCGATAAAACTGAGGACCAAAGGAGTTTGACAACGAAGGGACTTCTCAATTATTAGCCTAAGAGTGAAAACTTGGTCGACACATCCTCTACCTTTTTTAAAACCGCACTGTTCTTCCCTTAAAACTTTGTTTACAGCATCTCTCAGTCTAAAAAGTATCATATTACTAAGTAATTTGCTACCTACAGAGACCAGACTAATGCCTCGATAATTATGACACTAACTCTTGTCACCTTTGTTATACAGTGGTTTAATTAAGGTTTTCCTAAAATCATTAGGTACTTCCCCTTTTTCAAAAATCATATTCATAGTCTTCAGTAGCTTATGCCTAACATCAGAGCTATAAAGAAAGAAGCTATAAAGATTGCTTCTATAAAACCTTAAAGGCTGTCACCAAAGACACCCCAAACATGATGCTCTGCGTGTTGTTGGTGATCTGAATGCCGAACCAGGAGCCGATCGAAAGTACTGTCCTGAAGTCCTAGGACTGCATCGTGGTGATCTGAATGCCAAACCAGGATCCGATCGAACAATATCGACCCCTGTCATAACATATTCAAACACGTGCAGGGGAAAGGATTCCAAGGACCTTCTATTTTACCGTTCACGGTCAATTCAGTAATCTCAGGACAGCCAGAGTCACATTGTGTGTGGTTTCTGAAAACATGGTATGGACCTCTTTTTAAAACGTTTTTCAATTTTTCCGCTTTTTTATTATTTTCAGAATTTATTTTTATCGCCTCCCTTAAATTTTTTGTCAGCTGCTGGATAATTCCTCTGGGAAGAAATTGTGCGTGCAAACCTTTTTTATTTTTGCACAAATTATATAGATGGGTTGTATATTTTTTTTGACGTGATTTGAACATTTATGTTTCCGTATGTTGGAACCGTAGGGAACACTTTATTTTAGCTTATAAAAAACACTAGGAATCGCTGTCGCCGATAAACTCCAAAAACTGTAATCCGTGCATCTCTTCCCTGAACGAAAGCCTCCAGGAGGGGGAAGGTTTCTCCCTCCAACTCGCACCAATGTCATTGGATCTGGTGGGGATTTAAAATAAGAGCTCTGAGACATGAGTTCCTTCTAAATATCAAATTCTATTAAAATCTGGTCACACGTTCTTAAGTTAAAAATACTTCAATGTTTCTAATTTTTCCGAATTTACACCCCTCCCACCCAACTCCTCTAAAGAGAGCGGATCCGTTCCAATTATTTCAATCACGTATTTAGAACTTGCGCTTATTCATCCCATCAAGTTTCATCCCGATCTCTCTACTCTAATTGTTTTCCAAGATTTCTGTTTCCCTCTCCAACCCCATATGTCCTCAGATCTGATTCGAAATGAAAATGGACCATCTGAGACATAAGATCTTTCTACATATCATGTTTCATTAAGATCTGATCACCCGTAAGATGAAGAAACCTCAATTTTCACGTTTTCCAAGATTTCCAGTTTCCCCCTCCAGCTCCCTCAACGTCACCGGATCTGATCTTGATTCAAAATAAGAGCTTTAAGCACAAGATCCTTCTAAATATCAAATTTAATTAAGCTCTAATCAAACGTTCGAATTTAAAAATACCCCCTGTTTTTTAATTTTTCTGAATTAACCCCCCCCCCCCCCCAAAGAGAGTGGATCCGGTTCGGTTGTGTCAGTCATGTATCTTGGTCTTGTGCTTATTCTCCACACCAAGTTTCATCCTGATCTCTGCACTCTAAGCCTTTTCCAAGATTTCCGGTTCTCCCTCCCCGACTCCCCCCAATGGCACTGGATCTGGTCGGGATTTAAACTAAATATGAAATTTCATTAAGATCTGATCACTCCTTCGTAAGTTAAAAATACCTCATTTTTTCTACTTTTTCAGAATTGACCCCCCCCCCTTCAACTCCCCCAATGAGAGAATATATGTTCCAGTTATGTAAATCGCGTATATAGAACTTGTGCTTAGTTTTTCCACCAAGTTTCATCCTGATCCCTCCACTCTAAGTGTACTCCAAGATTTTAGGTTTCCCCCTCCAACTCCCCCCAACGTCACCGGATTCGTTCAGGATATGAAAGAATAGGTCTGAGACACGATATGATTCTAAATATCAAATTTCATTAGGATCTGATCACCCGTTCGTAAGTTAAAAATACCTCATTTTTCTAATTTTTCCGAATTAACCGTCCCCCCACTTCCCCCCAGATGGTCAAATCTGGGAAACGACTGTTTCTAATTTAATCTAGTCTGGTCCCTGATATGCCTGCAAAATTTCATCGTCCTAGCTTATCTGGAAGTGACTAAACTAACGAAACCGGGAAAGACAGACCGACCGACCGACAGAATTTGCGATCGCTATTTGTCACTTGGTTAATACAAAGTGCCAAGAAAAATGAAAAGAACTATAGAAAAAAAAATAGTTGTTGATATACCAATCATTTGTAAAGCATACACACATAAGGGAAATATAGGTAATTATTACCATATTGGAAGGGCGACCTTATACAGCTTATGAGGTACAAGGTAAAGATCATCAGAGGTAAAATATAACACTTAATTTTACTTACCTTGAAGTTTAGTTGATTTATGTCTTTTAAGACATACACACGAGTGGGTGGCACAGTTTCAAACCCCCTTTCCTCAGAAATATTTTTATACTTGTGATTTTTTAGTTTTTTTTATATTATCAGTCTTTTATAAAAGGTGTTCCCTGTCTGAAATAAAATCCCACATCCAGCAACCCTTCCCTCCAAAAATTCTCTTCTGTTTAACATCCCGGAGACGAAAAGTTAATGATTTCCAAATCATGAACATGTAGAGCTCACAACCCATCGGAAGCGATTTTACAAGCTTTCGGAAAAGAGAGAATGAAACTTGTATGTGTAATTTTCAATTACTGGTATTTTAAATTTAGCCACCTTTTGTTGATAGATTTCTTCCTCATAGCTCAAATGTCTTATTGACAAGTTGACATTTTCAATCGGAAAGACATATTGCCTTGCGGAAAAAAATCCAATCTTTTGTTCTATTGGCTGATGAACAACGCCATTAAGCCGGAAACAGGATTGCGGAGAAAAAAGACTGTAAGAGTGAGATCATAAGTAACAAAAGCAGGGAAACCATTGCAGATAGATATTACTTTTAATAGCAATACCATCTAAGTTTACTATTTCTGTTAGAAAACCTCAAAAGCATGAAGTTAGTTTGCAAATTCAGAGGATGAAAAATACTTCACATGCATAGTCAATAAATTGAAATTTATTACCTTTAGGTGACAAAATATCGATTTAAATATGGAATATTTTTGTTCCAGAATGTTATTCCGAGATCGTTAGTTTGGCTACATCGTTTTCATTAAGTTGGAAACAAGTAAGATAATAAATTATGTGAAGAAAAAAACAAAAACTGTAGCCCTCTCAAAAAGGCTACTATAGCTCCACATGTGCCGGTGTACTTCTGAAAACATTTGCGTCAGAGGTATTTAATATTGTTCCATTTGTACTAGAGTGGCTATTTTCACATCAATCCCAATAAAGCCTTTCCGACCTTTTTGTCTATAAATGTCACCAGTCGGTATAGTGGAGGGAATAAATACCAACAACCCAGCTATATGTTTACCCATTTAACCGACAACCCAGCTATATGTTTTAGTTGGCATAATTTGAAAGTTAAATGGTTTTACTTCAACTATAAACTGCTTTCAACCATAAAACTATAGTGGCCTTAAACTGTTGGGGACAGGTAGCTCAGGTACTTTCAATTCCCACAATCAGCAACAGTGTATCATTGTACATAACTGCATGTATTGATTCCTTGCTAAGTGGAGGAGAATAGTGATTCCAGTGGCTAGTTTTTCTGAAGAAGAAGTCAAAGAGGTGAAAGGACTTGTTGTTAGTCCATGTACCTCCCTACAATTTTTGGAACTGGAACTATGAAGGTAAAACAAAGAATAGACTGCAGGTTCAAACAAAATTTTATAGAAAATTCCCCGGGAAGTTTTTTTAAATAACGACGTCAGAGCCGAGAATCCAGCCCACAGACAAAAAATATATTATGCACATGCGAAAGAATTCTAACTTCCGATGCTAAAAAGGGTCGGCTATCAGGGTGCCTTTTGGCTATATATGAAGATTTTACTGCCAGCTAAAAGCCTGAGAAATTGTGGATAGACAAGCACAAACACGAATGTAGCTGTGTTGTTGATCGCCGTTTTGGTTAAAACATGTTTTTGATGGCCAGACAATAATATGGACAAAAATGAGCTAGAAGTCTTACACTATGAAAACGATTACTTTCAAGTAAAAGGTGAAGGTTTGAAGATACTTTTCAGTATGAAAGTATTAGGTACAAGACAAAAAAGGATTGGCCCTTGACTTGTAGGTAGAATTAAGGGTATTTAGTTAATTAGTCAATGGGCTTATTTTAAATTAGCCTGTAGTATAAAATGACTAAAATTTCTGCTCAGAAATAAATGTAAAAATTGCATAATTATCCTAATAAAGGTTCATTACGCAAATCTATTATCTTTGCAATCAATTGCATTTGCAGCCATTAGTCTAAATTTACCTTATTATAAATATACTCATCAGTTTTAGGGCTTTGGTTTCTGAGCTAATATGGATTAAAGTTAATTCTATCATTTGTTGCAATATTACTCCTGGCCTTCAGCTTAATTATCCAGATAAGAATTTAGAGTAAGCTGATTTGAATACTACTTAATGCTCATTTTACTATTTTGGAAAGTAGTTGAGCTTAATGAATAAAATCTTGAGTTTACATCTAGAGTGCAAAGTTGGAATCAACTGAGGGGGGACATCCCTCCTCCTTGAACTTTGAAAAATCCGTTTGGGTGATATAATTATGAATAATACTTTTTTTGGCACTTCCCTTGAAAAAAACAAGAACTTTATCCCTTGTTGACTGCAATTTAGAAAGCCCTGGCTACTTTAGCCGTCCATTCTTAATTCCTGTTTTTACTGAAGAATACCAAACAGCCTCACAAACGTCCACCGTGGCATAAAAACAAAAATCAAGCACATGAACGTTCAACACTGTCAGTTCAGCTGCTTCACTTAACGATTATCAAAAACGCAGCTATTGACTGGCACTGGGAAATTATTTCAGTTTGACTTCTTTTTTTTTTGCATGAATTGTATCTGTGGTCCAGTCAATCTGACAAATTCAAATTGATCCTTAGGACGGTACTGGCAAGGTGGCAACAATGTAAAAGTCAAATAAACTCCAGTTTTATAATAGTTTATTCGAGCATGCCTTATCCGAATTGATGGATTAGCACCAATCTCCTCAGATATAATCAAGATAGCAACAAATACTTATCCGACAACTTGTTATTTGAAACGCTATGGACAAATGGAAGAATAGCAAAATTAATCCTATGTATTTCACAGTAAACATAGCTTGTTCTTTAATTATCTAGGTAGCCATATCTCATAATTTACTGTCCTTTCTCGTTCTCTACATATCATTTCGTAGTGTTTTTTTCCTTTTTGGAAAGATTGAATTTGTGTTTCAATATGACGTCATTTATCCTGAAGTTCCTAGGTTTAGAATAACTTGTCGGACAAATAATCCAGGCCGCTTCAAGCGGTAATGCTTGTAAGTACTGGGGTCGTTTATGTCTCATGCGATGACGCGAGGGTAAAAAAAATCGGGCACGTCGGATAAGAGGTTTTTTTTCGTGAGATTCAGGGAAACACTTTCCTGGAATCGGAGCAGTTTTGCACGTTTGAAAAACTACTGAAAAGTGAGAACGAGAAACTGGAAAGCATTGGAGCGCAAAAACTATTTGAATACGAATAGAATATGGTGAAATACGTCTGTTTTAGCATACGATTTGGCAATTTTCAGAATGGATGTAAGTAACTTAAGCATTAAGATTCATGGGTGATAAAAAAGCCAACTTACCCAATTAGTAGAGCTGGGGCTTCATCTCCTGAATTTTCTGGAATCCTGGCTTTTAAATTTAGTGCTTCTCAAAATCTAGAAACCTGGATTCTGGAAAGTGTGTGAGGTGAAACCCTAGCCTAAGTATTATTGCATTCTCCAACGTCCTCTAAGGATTCTCTCTATTCTCGAACGCCGTAACCTAGATAGGAAATTCTTCCTGTATTTATTTATCAGGATAAATGTAAAATTCTCTTTAGGTACCTCCTTCTAAAAGGTAATATGGAGTTTCAAGGTCTTTACTCTAGGCACTTATTCACTGCTCTTAGGGGTAATACAAATAAGGCTTTTAGAATGTTTTAAAGCAGGCAAGGCTAGCTTCCATGGTTTATTGCCTAGTTTTTCTTCTAGCAAGATTAACCACTAAATATAAGCTAGGCCTACATTGTCAGCCTATTCTGAATTGAAAATTCTGAACAGTCCAAAGAAGTAGGCTATTATTACATTTCCTACTTTATGTTATTTTATAAATAACTGTCTGACATTTTTTAAAAGCCATTGCCAAAATAGGCTATTTCAATGTTTCCACTTTTACAGATTTTTCCATTCATCTATTGAATTTGATGTCTGTCCAAGGAAAAAATAACCCAGTTAAGTAATACGTGTAAATATATGAGCAGTCCACTACATAAGGAAACATGTTACAAAACCAATTCTTACTTCAAAGCATTCAAAATAATCTTATTTAATATATTTTCCAGCAGGAGAACATTTATCTTCACTTCTTTCACTGTATTTCCAGTGTTTCAATCATATTTTCAATATTTAGCATATGTCTATTCTCCAAATCATGAAAATTGTTTATAAAACAAACACCCAAGAGCCATCTACTTAATCTAACCTATCTTAACCTAATGTATCAATATTTGCCTGTTAATATCTTTTTGTTAGATGACAGTGATAGTGATTAAACTTTCATATATAGACTATTGGAAAACAGATAAATGTAGTCAAATTATTGTCTTATCAGGGTACATTGGGTTAAACCTTAGCTTGGTAATATAGAACCCAGAGATTGAACCCTACTGTAGCAGCACTCTGCAGGGCCAATGCAGGGACCTTAGTTGTCAAGAAGCATTGTTAATCTGATTACCATCTATGTTTGTTTTTCACAATTTTGTTAAAAAAAAAAAACTGTACAGCAATGAAAGAGGTGATGATGGAGGTTCTCCTGCTAGGCCACTTTGCATATTATCAAGTGGGAATTGTTTTATTAACATGTCTCCTTATTTAGTGGACTGTTCATACATTTACACCTAGAAATCTACAGAAAAAGCAGAACCCTATTGAAAATGTCATATCAACCTTTTATTATAGTATTTACCCAAAATCACCAGAGAATTCTGCTAAAAATTAGGTATAATTCTAGTTTAGTTACTTTTTGCTATCTTTGAAAGGGGTTAGGGCAGGAAATTAAATCCAGTTCCAAAAACATACTCTGGGAAGGTATTTCCAAGCTCCCATGTCAACCCTCTTCTCATACCTATGTCTTAGAAATTTGCCTACTTGACAGGTCTATGTCTATCAAAATTTTGACAAAACAAAATTTTGCCTTAATTTTCAGTTATCAGTTTAATTTTTTTTGGTTTTAGTTCTGTCAATACAATTCCTGTTATTTAAGTAGAATTTTAAGCCATGTCAATTTTTTTTAACATAAATTTAGAAAATATATTTGCAGATCTTTGAAACTCCATAAATTTATATTGAACAATGTTTAGAAGTTGAAAACAATTTCCTTATGCTTTATTTAAGCAGAAGATGTTTTCCAACATTTCACTTTTATGATGTAAAGACTTATCAAATGTCACTGCTTTCTAGAGGGAGAAGCAGCAGAGGCAGGAACTTCAAAATACCTTACCAGCAGACCTATTATGTATGGGGGAGGGGGTTGCCCCCTCTTAAGGTTTTTGGTCAAAACAGAAATTGATAAAATCATGGCACTTTGCATCACAATTTTTCCAATGCTGCTAAAAAATTTAGAACTTGGTTGGTCAACACAGTAATTATACTGACTTCTGTTGTGATTTTACTGATGTTGGCCCAGTTTTTCACTTGGTTAAATAAACAGCATTAAAATAGTTACATGGTGTATATGAAAATTTCAATCTTGGTTAGTAAATGCAATAGTTTTGCTGATTTTTTCAATGATTTTACATATTGCATTCAAAATGGACATAATGCCAATTAAAAAAACAAAACAAAAAACAGTCAGTAAAAATAACCAGCCAGTTGGTAAAATCTCTTGCTCCCCCCCCCCCCAAAAAAAAAAACATGTCAGCATGGGTCATAGGAAGCAAGGTTACAACATTGCTTCCCAGGACATTATTTAGTCTATGGGTCCATCCCCAAAAGTTTTATTTTCTAACCTAACCCCTTTCCAAGATAGCTACATTAGATTTTTACCAAAAATTATAATTCTCAGTTCAAAGTCAACAAGTTGTCATACCAAAATTTTGGTAAAATCTCATCTGCAACTTTTCTTTTCCATGGTATGGGATATTAGTATTCTTTTAAAGGTTTTTGGACAAAACCCTTACAGAAAAATAAAAGAACCTTACTAGCCAGCAAAAGAGAATTTTTTTTCAAATCTTGGAAGAATTATAATGTTATAACTGTGAACAATTAAGTTGGTAAAAGCTGCCAGGTTTTAGCAGTCATGTACTTAGATAATGAAACTTTTGTGACACCTAGTGGCTTATGGAAAATTCTACTGAACCCAAAACACATCTTCAGATTTTCTATGGAAAACATTCAATGTTTAACAGCTTATGAAAAGGAGCTAGTGGAACCACTTAAAGATTTTAAAAAGTAGATCATCAGTAGAAAGAAATACTGTATATTTCTAGTTTAGGGGACATTTTGCTATTGAGCTAGACAAATGGAACTTGAAGGAGTACATCCAAAGCCTTAGTGATCTCTTGGGAATATGTTTTGAAGTACCTACCTCCACTCCTTCTCCCTGCAGAGGCTACTGATTCAAAGCATAATCTTTGTATTATAAAAATGAAACTCTGTAAAATAGATCTTCTGGTCAAATTAGGTACAAGAAAAGCAGGTGATAATTTCATCTATGTCCTGGTGGGGGAGGGGCAAAGCTGGAGCCAATTTTCCCAAATCAAGTGAATATGACAGTGAAAAGTGAAAAATGAGCCATTTAGTACCATAAAGATTAAGATATACTAAACAAAATTGACCTGTTTCTGTGGATGCTTGAATTATGCAGACTTATCTTAGTTCTGATAAGATTAAAAAAAAAACTAAATTTAAGCTGGGGGGAAAACTGGAGTCAGGGTGGGGGGGGGAAACGGAGATCTGGGAGGGGCAACTGCATCCCTGCCCCATAGAAAATTATGCCCCTGAAGAAAATTATTGTGAGCTTCATAACTTTGCTCAATCTGTAAAAAAATATATATATAATAATAATAATAAATGATTTAGGAACAAAATCATGGTATGCCTTAAAATTCTCCTGAAATAATAGGAATTCAGTTTAGAGAGCTAAAACCAATTAAAAACAGGTTGAAAATTGAAAACTAATGTAAAACATTTTTTTCAGAATTTAGGTACCTATGTATAGCCTGGACTTGCCATGTATAAATCTTCTAAGCTCTAGAAATAAGGAAGGGGCTGATATAGTATCTGGGCAATACGTTCTCAGGCTATGTTTTGTTTTTAACCTGGAGTTGTTCCTGGAAAATTGCATTCACTTTAGCTCAACTAGCACACGTTCCAAGATGACAAGATGCCTCTAAACTAGAATTTTATCAATTATTTTCATCTAATCTAAGACTCCCAGTACTTGGACATTGTCTATTCTTAGACAACTATATTGATTAAAATATGTCTTTTCTGAACATGGACAATAGGTTTCTGATCTCGTACATCATCTATATAGGTTAAGATAGTTGGCATTGGCTGATAGTTAGAACTTGGCTATTTGGTGTTAGCTGACTGTAATCTTCAAAACTTTGTTTTTTAACATTTAAGTATTGACAAAAATCCTCTTATATTGTAGCTTTTTTTAAATACAACTATTCCGCTTCACACATCTTGTAACATCTTGTTCCAAAATGACAAGAGGCGTCTAAACTAGAATTTTATCAATTATTTTTACCTAATCTAAGATCCCCAGTACTTGGACATTATCTATTCTCAGACAAATATACAGATTAAAATGTGTCTTTTCTGAACATGGACAATAGGTTTCTGATCTTGAACGTCATCTATATTGGTTAAGATAGTTGGTATTGGCTGATAGTTAGAACCTGGCTATTTGGTTTTAGCTGACTGTAATCTTCAAAACTTTGTTTTTTAACATTAAAGTATAGACAAAAATCCTCTTACAATGTAGCTATTTTAAATACAACTATTCTGCTTCACAACACTTGTCTTAGATTGAATATTTTTAAGATTAAGTCTGTCTATGATTTCAATACTTTCTTCTAACTTTAAGATTACATTCCATGACTAGAAGACTTTTTCCAAGATTAGGATCAAGCTTTAAATGTCTTTTAAAGATTAGGTTCTATTATTGACTATCAGAACATTTGAAGTTTTCAACATTGTATATTGGCAAAATATTCTACCTAATTGTGTTCTTATTAAGAAAAATTAAACAAATTCAATGGTATAATAATATAGTTTTTAAGTGGTACAATAGAGATTATACAGTCATTTGACTGTTAAAGTGGTGATTAGTTGTCCAATTAGTGGGTATCTAACTCCATTATTAAAGCTATGTATGGGACCCATAGGATAGGAAGGGGGATAATAATTAAAAAAAAACAGGGCATTTGGAAACATGTCAAACAGTTTGTGGTAACAAACTGTAGTAAGGAGCAACCCGGCTCAATAGTAAACAAAACTCTAAAAATGGAATTTTTATGTCAATAGTTACATCAAAAGAATCGCATTTCAATGCTGATTTTAAATATATAACTTTCATCAAGATTAGTCTTACCCGTCAGAAGCTACGAGCCTGAGAAGATTTGCCTCATTTTTGAAAATAGGGGGTAATACCCCCTAAAAGTCATACGATCTTAACGAAAATCACACCATCAGATTCAGCGTATCAGAGAACCTTACTGTAGAAGTTTCAAGCCCCTATCTACAAAAATGTGGAATTTAGCATTTTTTGCCAGAAGACAGATCATGGATGCGTGTTTATTTGTTTGTTTGTTTTTCCCCAGGGGTGATCATATCAACTCAGTGGTCCTAGAATGTCGCAAAAGGGCTCATTCTAACGAAAATTAAAAGTTCTAGTGCCCCTTTTAAGTGACCAGAAAAATTGGAGGGCACCTAGGCCTCCTCCCACGCTCATTTTCCCCCCAAAGTCACCAGATCAAAATTCTGATATAGCCATTTTATTCACCATAGTCGATTAACCTAATAATTATGTCTTTGGGGACGACTTACTCCCCCGCAGTCGCCATGGGAGGGGCTGCAAGTTACAAACTTTGACTTGTGTTTACATATAGTAATGGTTACTGGGAAGTGTACAAACGTTTTCAGGGAGATTTTTTTGGTTTGGGGGAGAGTTGAAGTGGGGGTTACGTGGGAGGATCTTTCAATGGAGGAACGTTTTATTGGGGAAGAGACTTTCAATGGAGGGGGCGCAGGATTTTCTAGCATTATTTAAAAAAACAATGAAAAAATAAATACGAAAAGTTTTTTCTACTGAAAGTGAGGAGCAGCATTAAAACTTAAAACGAACAGAAATTATTACGCATATGAGGGGTTTACCTCCTCGTAATACCTCCCTCTTTACGCTAAAGTATTTTAGTAATTTCAACTATTTATCCTACGGCCTTTGTGATTCAGGGGTCATTCTTAAGGAATTGGGACAAAATTTAAGCTTTAGTGTAAAGAGCAATGTATCGACGAGGGGTGAGCCCCCTCATATACGCAATAAAAACATACGAATATAGAAGTTTGCTACGTAAGTTAATTCGTAAGTTACGTGTATTTTTTACTTATGAAAACGTTCGTGAAAAATTAAAAGTTATAGTTGCCTTTTTAAGTAATCAAAAATTGGAGGGCAACTAGGCCCCCTCTCTCGCTCCTTTTTTTCAAAATTTTCTGATTAAAACTATGAAAAAGACATTTAGCCAAAAAAAAATTAATATAAAAATTTCGTTTTAATTATTTATGCATGGAGAGCCAAGATACAAAAAAATGCATTAATTAAAAAATGTCCAGAAATTAAACAAAAAAACAAGTTTTTTAAATGAAAGTAAGGAGCGACATTAAAACTTAAAACGAACAAAAATTACTCCGTATATGAAAGGGGCTTTTCCTCCTCAACGCCCTGCTCTTTACGCTAAAGTTTTTTGCTGTTTTAAAATGTAGAGTTAAGAGAAAGAGTCAAACTTTAGCGTAAAGAGCGGGGCGTTGAGGAGGAAAAGCCCCTTTCATATACGGAGTAATTTTTGTTCGTATTAAGTTTTAATGTCGCTCCTTACTTTCATTTAAAAAAACGTGTTTTCTTTTCTTTTAAAGATTCAGTTCTATGATTGATTATCAGAAAAATTAAAATATTCAACATTATATAAAGTCAAAATATTCTAGCTAATTGTTTTCTTATTAAGAAAATTTAAACAAATTCAGGGGTATAATAATCCAGTTTTTAAGTGGTACAATAGAGATTATACAGTGATTTAACTGTTAAAGTGGCGAATAGCTGTCCAACTAATAAGTATCTAACCCCATTATTAAGGCTATATATGAGACCCATAGGACAGAAAGGGGGATAGTAATGTCAGAAAAAAACAGGTCATTTGGAAACATTATTAAATAAGGAATCAAATGGTACCACTTTTATTTGTTTAGCAGATTTCTCTCAGAAGAGGTCAATCACTAAATGTTTTCCACGTGTTCAATAGAGCTTATTGCAATAATTTGTTGAGTAGCATGGTTAATGTGCTGTACCAGGGTGGTAAATGTGTTTCACACATCTCATTTGCTCAACTAACCAGTCTTGCCACTTTTCAGCATTGTGCTTGCATGATACACTTTTCTTGCATGTGCTTGATACATGACAATAATTCATCAATGGTTATACCTAAGTATTAAAATTTTGAAACTCTATCTATCAAACATCCATCAACTGTGAAACTTTGTTCAGTATTTACCTTTTTAATGGTTGAGAAAATCTTGTAGTTATTTTGATATTAATCAGTAAATAGTATTTCTCATATATTATATTAGATTATTCAGTGTGTTTTTCATGTTTTTAAAAATGTTTTCAATAGATCTAGCCCTGAATAATGAAACCCTTTCGTCTGCAAATGATATTGCAAACAATCTTGTAGGGAAAAATTCTTTTCTAGAGTTTCTTTCACTTTACAAGTAAAATGGATAATAGCATAATCTGTCAAGTGCCCTTTCTGAAATCCATATCTGTTTGGTGGTGTGACTCCTTTTTAATGTGCAAATTTGCTAATTTTATCATGTATAATTTTTATAAAATCTTTGAAATAACTGGTAAAACTGAAATAGGGTGGTAATTATTTATCTTGTCCTTATTTCTGTTCATATACAAAGGTATAATATGGGTTTTCTTCATACCTTTATCAGCAATTCTGTTTCAAAAATTCAAATTATGGAATATCACTGGGAAAATTTCTCTCAGAACCCGTTTTTGCATGTGATCATTCCATGAACCTCCAATGGTCTCAAAAAATTCACAGTCTTCTTCAAATCATCTGCAGGAACCAGTTTGGAAGTAAAAATTCTAACGTTATTATCAAAATTTGGAAAAAAAATGACTTTCTTCTTCTATATCAATGCCATTACCAAACTGTGACGACATATTTTGACCAATCTTGGTAAAAAATAAGAATTTACAAAAATTCATCAGTTATAGATTGATCATTTCCTATTATTTCCCTAACTATATCTCATTAGAGATTTTAATATCTTTACTTTTGGTCTCAAAATTCGATTAATAATTTTCCACATTGAATATAGACCATTCTTTGCAAGCTCAAAGCAGTTAAAAAATTGTTGTTTTTAGCATCTTGTTTCTTTTTTTGGCAACATTTTGATAATTAACAAAACTATCTTGATTTTCTTTCAATAGGTTTTTTTCAACATTCTAATATAAAGCTTATTTCTTAATTTAAAAATTTTTTTAACAACACAAGCTTAGTTTTTTGTTTTGTTTTGCTATCTACTCTAATGTAATCCTTCAAACTTGCAACACTGACGCATTGCTTCACGAATCTTATCAGAAAACAAAACATAACTTGTTTCAGGGATTATTCTGACTTAAAACATCACTCCATTCTAGTTTTCCTAAATGATTTTTTAATCAATCTAAATTTGATTCCTTCAAAACAAATATTTTCTAATCATATCTGTTCTGATCATCTGGATGCAATGATAAATCACCAAGCAACACCACTACAAACGCAAGGAAATGATCCAAACCAGGCATAATTAACACAATGTTATCAGTAAGCATGGCCATGTTTTCTCTGCTTTTTTTGTTGGTATTCTAATCGACTGTAAAATACTAAATGATTGCTTAGCTGTTAAAAATTCTGTATTTACAGAATATCTGATTCTATCTCACAACTCTGCTTTTTAAAACAATAACAACCTTTAGCGTAAACAGCGAGGCGTTGAGGAGGGGACAACCCCTTTCATATAAGGAATAATTTCTGTTCTTTTTAAGTTTCATTGTCGTTCCTTACTTGCAGTATATTTTTTTTGTATTTAATTTCTGAACGTTTTTAAATTAATGCATGTTATGATTTTTGCTAACCGCACACCAATAATTAAAATAATATTTGAATATTAATTTTTTTGGCTAAATGTCTTTCTCATAGTTTTGATCGGACGATTTTGATAAAATAAGGGTTGGGGAAAGAGGTCTAATTGCACTCCTATTTTTGGTTAATTAAAAAGGCAACCAGAACCTTTTTTTACGAAGGTTTTTATTAATAATATATATATGTAACTTCCGAATTGACTTACGTAACGAAATTCTGCATTTGTATATTTTTGTTACGTATATGAGGGGATTATTCCCCTCGTCAATACCTTGCTCCTTACACTAAAGCTTCAATTTGGTCCCAATTCTTTAAGAATGACCCTGAATCACAAAGGTCGTAGAATAAATAGTTGAAATTACTAAAAAAAAATACTTTAGTGTAAAGAGTGAGGCATTGTCGAGGAGACGAACCCCCTTGTATGCGCAATAATTTCTGTTCGTTTTAAGTTTTAATGCTGCTCCTTACTTCCACCTGAATTTTTTTTTTTAATTTATAATCTTATGTTTTAATTTTTTTTTAAATTAAAAATTAAATTTTGTCCCAATTCTTTAAGAATGATCTCTGAATCACAAAGGCCATAGAATAAATAGTTGAAATTACTAAAAATACTTTAGAGTAAAGAGCGTGGTATTAGGAGGAGATGAACACCTCATATGCGTAATAATTTCTGTTCCTTTTAAGTTTGAATGCTGCTCCTTACTTTCAGTTGAAAAAAACTTTTCATATTTAATATTTCTTTGTTTTTTTTAATAATGCTAGAAAACCCTGCGGCCCCTTCATGGAAATTTTCTTCCCTCATGATAAATTCCTCCATGGAAAGATCCTCCCACGTAACCCCCTCCCCCAACCCCCATTTAACGTGAAAAAGTCCCCCTGAAAACGTCTATACCCGTCCCAATAATCATTACTAAATGTAAACAATGGTCACAGTTTGTATCTTGCAGCCGCTCCCCCGGCAAGTGTGAGGGATTAAGGTTTTTCGACTATGCTGAACAAAATGGCTATCTCAAAAAATTGATCCAATGACTTTGGGTAAGAAATGACCGTGGGAGTGGGTCTAGGTGCCAATTTTTTTGTCACTTAAAAGGGCACTAGAACTTTAAATTTCTTTTAGAATGAGCCGTCTCGCGACATTCTAGGACCACGGGGTCGAAACGAGCACCATCTGTCTTCTGGGAAAAAATACAAAATTCCACATTTTGTAGATAGGACCTTGAAACTTATACTGCAGGGTTTTCTGATACGCTGAATCTGATGGTGCGATTTTCGTTAAGATATTTTGACTTTTAGGGGGTGTTTACCCCTATTTTCTGAAATAAGGCAAAATTTCTCAGGCCCATAACTTTTAATAGGTAAAATTAAACTTGATGAAACTTATATATTTAGAATCAGCGTAAAAATGCGGTTCCTTTGATGTAACTATTGATATCAAAACTCGATTATTATTTTTTTCGGTTACTTCGAGTTTTGGTTACTATTGAGCCGGGTCGCCCCTTACAGTTCCTTACCACAAACTGTTTGACTAAATTTATTTATTTGTTTGAAAAAAGTAAAAAAAACCATCAGTCTCTTCAACGATGTTTCAATTATACTTGAAACACAATATCAGGCATATATCCCCCCTCCCCTGCTAGCCCTACAGGCACTTCGTCTGTCCATAGCATAATACGCCTTAGAAAATTTGTTTAATTTTCGATAAAGAGAGGAAATACCTCCAAAAAGCTACAGAATCCTAATGAAAATTGTACCATCATATTCAACATAAGACAAACCTACTCTAGAGGTTTCAAGCTCTCATCTGCAAAAATGTAAAATTTGTGGTTTTTGTCAAAATGAGAAAGTTCACTGGCTATTTCTTCTAGCAAAAAAAGCAACAAAATTCCACAGTTTTGCAAATAGGAGCTTGAAAACTATAATCAAGGGGTCTCTGATATGCTAAATATGATGGTGCGATTTTTATTAAGATTCCGTGAATTTTGGAGATTTTGTCCCTCTTTATCGAAAATCAAGGACATTTTCTCAGGCATATAACTTCGTGGACAGAATAAGTGCCTGTAGGGGTAGTATGGGGGAGGAGCCATATGCCAATGTTATATTTCATGTTTAATTGAAACATCCCCTGAAGAAACTGGTGTTTTTTTTTTGCTTGTTTCGAATAAACAAATTGGATTTATTGTAGATTCAAATCTGACGTTCTTTTTTGAGATTCCCTATTTATTTGTTGTTGTTTCTTTCTCTTTTTTGGGGGGCGGGGGACTCGTTGTAAACCAATTGTCCTAGAAGATCGGTAAAGGGCTCATTGGAACGGAAATTACAATTTCCAATGCTCATATAAGGGACTAAAAATATTGGAGGATGGCTAGCCCCCCCCCCCCCCACTTCCCTTTTCCCTCCAGGACATCTGATCGAAATTTTGAGACACCCATTTGTTTCATCAGAGTTGAAAGGTTTAATAACTATGCATCTGGGTATGATATGACCCCGCATAGCCCCTGGGAAAGAACAGTAAGCTATTCAATTTGCCAGTTGTTTACTTGTTATATTTGATATTGCGACATGTACAGAAATGTTTTGGGTTAGGGAATTTTCTGTGGGGGAGAGATTTTCCACGGGGAGAATTTTCCATGTTGAGGAAAGTTTCTTTGGGATTTTTTGCAGGAGAAATTTTACACGGAGGAGGAGGGGATTTCCTAGAATAATTTGAAAAATGCTCAGAGATTAAATTTAAAAGAAAGTTTTTTTTTTCGGCCCCATTTTTTTTTTTTGCCCCTGCTTACTCTCCCACTTTTTACGCTAAAAATGGACAGTTTGACTTTTTATCCCAGTTCTTTAAGAACTTCTTCTGAAAACA
The DNA here is from genome assembly GCF_032884065.1 of Artemia franciscana. NCBI lineage: Eukaryota > Metazoa > Arthropoda > Branchiopoda > Anostraca > Artemiidae > Artemia > Artemia franciscana. The sequence goes on along the minus strand of NC_088863.1, from coordinate 23,819,620 downwards.
CAAGGACTGTTTTTTTTTTCGAATGAAAAGTATTTTCATGGAACTATGAGACTTCAGCGTAAATAGCAAGGTTTGCACAGCCTCCCTCATAAACGGAATAATTTCAGCATATTTTTCTAAGTTTTCTCATCAAGTGCATTATATTTTGTATAGGTTTTAGATAGAATAAAAGCATGGCTTTTCAGTGACATGCAAACTTTGTAATAACTTTTGAGTGAATGTTGAACACAATAAAAAGACGTTATATGCATCCAGGTTTCAAAATGACGTCTTAAGCATTAAAATATCCAGATAGAAGTATTAAAGAACAAATGAAATTCCAACAAAGAGTATCCATTTTACAGTGGTGGAATTTAGTCTACTCTCATTGTCTCACCTGCTCTCAAATTTTTAGAGTTCAGCCAACCATGTACCAGATTAAGGGAAAGGATATAGTACATAACATGCATCTTGTTTTTATTAAGACTCTAACTCATACGCAACATAGTCTGTGAAATATCCTAGAGGAGTGACATGAATAATTGGGAGCCTGTTGAATTAGGAGTGCGACAAAACAAGGGAAGTAAAGTATACTTATAAATATCTAAATCTGTCTTAATCTGCTTCTCCATTATTCTTGTTAATCTTTGGAAGATTTCACAGAAATTGATATTCGTTGATATTGGAAAACACAGATATTCTGTATGTGTTAGACTCTTAACAAAAGAAGATACAATATACATTTGTATAGGCATTTCCCTTAATTTGGAGCTGACGAAAATCTGAGAGCAGGTAAGAGCCAATGAGAAGAGACGGAGTACCATCATTGTTTAGACGAGTCCTTTAAAATAGTTTTGTATTTTATATAATTTTTTTTTACAGAAACGATGGAGCATCTTAGAAAAATTCTAGACGCTCAAGATTCTTTAGAGAGTAAATCCTCCAAGATTCTAATCTGGCTTGATGTTGGTCGTTCAAAGATTGATGGGCCGTCGTTTTGTCTTCTAACCAATTGGATTGAGTGCACAGCTCTATCAAATTTACCGGTTGAAATAGTTATTGAAGTCGTCGAGGCACTTTTGACCAAGGAAAAGGACCAATCATCATCTGATTATATAAAGCTCTTTGAGATATTACATGAAGCAATATTTCCCTCTTTAAATAGCGAAGGCGATGTTAAGAATTATATTAAATATTTAAGATCATTTCAAAGTGTTTTATCAGCAATGCTAGTAGACAAAGAAACTATTCCCTTTTTTATTAAAGTGATATCTCTTAATGTGAAAAATTTAGAAAGCCCACCCCTAAAAGAAGACTGTAAACTATTTCCAAAGTTTGTTGTTACAAATATCAGTTATGTAAGCTTTTTAATTCTGAAGATTGGCTCTGAAATTCATGATATTTTGCCCCGTATTTTAAGCTGCTTGAAATTCTATCTTTTTCTTGGTTTAATGCCTCTAAATTATCCAGTACCTTTGCTTAGAAGTTCTGTCGTTTCTATAGACTTACAGGGTGATAAGAGAAGTGCAGGACAGAAACAGACAGTATGGCAACGAAAGCAAACCACGCCTCGAAAGCAAAAAATACTCGACGTTGATAATCGTCCAGTTGTATACTCTTTTGAAAACAGTGACTCAGAAATATCGGAAACCGAAGTTAAGTCACTGAAGAGTATATTAGCTGATTCACGAGTTACTTGTATACGATGCTTGATAAATGTGTTTCATTCTGTTACATATTCTTTGCTAGTTCCATACTGGTGTCACTTTTTAGCTGATGAGTCAGCTGTATTTGAAAGACCTAAGCTGACTTCGAGCTTGGTGTGGTTTGCTGGGAAAGATCATGATTCACGTGTACGAAAGGCAGCATATTATGTTCTATCCCTTATATTGGTAAGAGGATCCATTGTTTGGAAGTCAGCTGAGCATTTTGCCACTAAGTCCTTTACAAGTTTTTCATCTATGTTAGCCTCTTATGCTTTGACTATGAGAAAATATATATTGCAGTTTCTCTCTGTTGAGAAATCAGATTATACACGTATTGCGGGTATAAAATGTTTAACAGATTACGTTTCAGTAATGCCACATAAAAAGCTACCTGATGATAACGTGTCTAGTATTTTGAAGGTTTGTTCTAAATTTCTAGAGCATAGATGTGTGAGTACACGGGTTACAACACTGGTTTTATTTAGAACTGCTCTTACTATTGAAGATCTTAATATCAACTCAGTTTTAAGCGAAATACCAGACTTGAAGGAAATCTTCCCAGTTAACAGTCAAGGTGAATCTGGTTGTGATGACACGCTTGAAGTCGATAGTGAAGATTTTGATAACCCAGTCTTCATACATGAAATTAATAGTGCTTCTTGTGATGTGTGCTGGTTGTCTACTTATGCAACATTTATGCTGGAAAGATATACAAGACTTAACAAGTCCTCTCATAATTGTGCTGTTGAATGTGCTTTGATTCTTGGTGAACTGTGTAAAACTAGGTTTCACTTGGTTGAGAATCAAGTTTCGATCATTTTCAACACCCTGAAAAACTATTTTGCCTCAACAGTAGATCCCACTGTGCAAACGCGTGCAATTAAATCAATTGGCAAAATATTTGCGGCTGTTTCACAAAGATTTCCTCATATAAAAGTAGATCCTGAGAAACATAGGGAAGAAATTTCTGGCTTCTGGGTAGAATTCATCCAAAACGTGCTATTTCGAGTCGTGGGCTCACAACAACCCTTAGTGGAAGCTGAAGCTATAACTACCCTAATATTTATTGGCTCAGAATTTGTCGAGATGCTGCCATCTAGACAAAAAATAATGTGTGAAACACTTCTGCTTGAATCTACTTCTAGTGAATATTATCAAGTTCGTTCTTCAGCTGTGCGTGTTCTTGGAACATGGACATCTTTCAAGAGCTTAGAAGACGAAGTTCACTTTTTCTTGGATTCTTGTGATGCTATAATTCAGTTATCATTTGATACCAAATGTGCTGAAAATACTGTATGGGCCCTTTCTGCTGTGACTGACAAGCTCTCTGTGTTTAAGAGCACTGGCGAAATTCCCAGGAACTTGCCTGTTCATTTACTTAATGCTTCTATTAGTGTGTTTCATAAATTCAAGCCGTATCGTATTTACGCTGTCAGAGCCTTAGGAAATTCGTGTTCTCATCTAAATGAGGAAGATATTATAAAAAACAAAGAAAGTATTGACAAAACAATTAGTTTAATTCGGGAGGCGATTGTGAATGGCTCAAACGACAAGTTACGTTGGAACGCTTGCTATTCTGCTGGAAGGCTGTTTACAAACTCACTACTCCTCTCTAGGTCGATTGAAATCATTCTACCTGCTTTGTTGCAAGCCATAGAAACTTCAAAGAACTTCAAGATCAGAATTCAAGCCTCCAATGCTTTATTGAACATTACATCATGGAGAGATTTTGGTTCATTTTGGGCGACCACTTGGAGGATTTTACTTGTATCATGCTCTTCCGGAACAGAATTTTGCCCCAATAATGAAATTACGCAGTTGAACAATTACCTCAAATCTGCAACTTCTGTCATTCAGCACCTTTCAAGTCTTATTGATTGTGAAAAATCTCTTGAGATCATTTCAAGTATTTTGCTTGATAATGCAGAGTCAGCAGTGATTGGACTTGATCGTTGCTGTGAAAGGAGTGCATCCCTCCCTAATTCCGTGTTTGATTTTGAAAATCGTTACCCTGAAGCTGTCAAATGTCTCAAATTGATTTGTTGTTGTGGATGAAAAATTGTGAGCTCTTCTGTGTTCCAGAAGGAAACAGATTGATAAGTATTTCCGTTTAGGATCTTCCTAAGGTTTTTAATATTCGATTTGACCTTGGGAAAATGAGGGTGGGACAAAATATCTCGCAATCAGAAAGCAATGGCAACAGTAATGATTAAAGCAACTGTACTTTTTATGTGGAGTCTTGTACTTAAATAAACATATATAAACTGGTTTGTACATTCACTAGAAATTTGTTTTAAGGGTAGGGCACAAAATATATGTTGATTAAGCTCTTTTTTGGATATTAGCCGAAGATTTAGAAACTCGTAAATCTAGTCCAGTCTTTGTAGAAGAGGATTCTAATACCATCTATATGCTTTCTATTTAGTAATAATACTACTACTTGACAATTTTTTGGCTTCAGAAACCATGCTTGCTTGAATGGTGTAGCTGAGGACCATTATACTCAAAGCTAGATATGGTTGAATTAGGGATTTTTCAGTGGAAGCAGCACGAAAATCTGAAAAAAACTTGGCATTTTAGCCATGATTTTTCATGGAGACTTCTCTTATTCATAGTTCTAATATGATGAGTGTTCTTGATTGTACTTGAGCCATGTTGTGTCATAGAAGTCGTATGTCTTTAAAGAGTTCTTCAACAGGAGACACAAGCTTGATTCCTCAGAATTTTATTCTTTTTCAGCTTTAAGAGTAGGTGGACAAAATAATATTTTTCAGTGTCTGCAAAAATAAAAACCAGGAAATATATCTAATTTGTATGGTGGCTTTGATTTCAACGACAACGTAATAAAGTCAGAAGAAATGTGTTAGACTGAAAACGCGAGAAAGGGCGCAGGCTGTTGAATGGGTGAAAACACCTGGTGGTAAAAATCGCTCACATTGCTCTTGGCTTTGTTCGTCAATAAAACCAAGCAAGTAAAACCCCACAAAATGTACTTTTTACATGTAATTTTTCCACTAATATGATATGTACCATTCTCATGCTAACAGTCTAGTATTTGTGTAAACTGCTGTTTGTAAAGTTCAATTAAAGTTGACAGGGTAGGGTATACATTGCTTTTTTGAGCACACTATTGTTTTTTCTTTTTTTTTTTTTTTAAATGTTTGGAAACGCGTAAAACTCGTAACTTGATCTTGTCTTGCGAGAAGGAACTCTCTTACGGGAATCCCGGAACGGATCAAAAATATACAAATTACATTTGAATAGGGACAAATCCTTTTACTTAACAGTGAAACCACAGAATAGTCTCTGGATATTTCGGTCATATATACAGTGTCCATCATCAGCAGATAATCATTCTATCCCTGGGTTCTCTCATGCTATTTCATGCAGAAACGGCTGTTTTTGCGTGAACCAATAAATTTCCTCCATTTTTTTGCAAGTTTATGTGTTACAGCGGTTGAACGGCTGCATTGAAATATTTCTACTTTTTTGGAACGAAAGTTATTTAGAGCCATATATTGCAAGTAACTAAGAAATTAATCATGTTTACTAGGAGATATTCGACAAACACCATGAGAGTCATGTGTTATTAATCTAAGATTTTAGTCCTTAATGCCCGGGGATCAGGTCAAATTAAATCCCCACAACAACATGACTAGCTCCATACGGTACATTTGAAATCAGCTGACTCATACCTGCCACAAAATCATCCAGGCGAGTACTGGAAGGCTTATACACCATACTAATTGTATTTTGTCTACCAACAAATTTGATTAAGAAAACGTCAATTCATATACTAAGATCATCCCTTTCAATATAATTTAACCCATTTTTCACAAGGAATCCAACACCACCATGACCCTTCACCACTTGGCTCTTAACACGAAGATCATAATCTGGAGATAAATACAGTGAGAGATTGATTTAAACTAAAACATGTTTCACCTAATTCTATAATATCAAAAGAAGAAGAAAATTACTCTGTTAATTCAAAAAGATCCAGGTAGCTCGTATTCATTTGGACATTCTAAAAACATAGTCGCAGACATTTTTCACTTATATCAGAGATTCCCAAACTTTTTTACTCATTGACCACTTGACAAATTTTACTGGTTCCGTTGGACCCCCTCCAGGTACATTTCTGCCAAATTTCCAAAACTCAACAAAATGTGAAGATCAGATCTACCTATGGAAATTTGCTTTGTGGCCGAGTTCCAACAACTAATTAACAATTTTTGAGAAAAAAGTGCTAATTGATTGGTTGATTAATGAAATTATAGTGCAGTGAGTGGTTGTCAAAATGTAAGATTGACCAATCAAAAAATTATGTCCATTCAGCTTTTTTTACATCTACTCTCAGCACAAGAATCCAATAAATTCGTACTTATTTTATTTAGAAATAATCGCAATAAAAAAAAAAAAAAATACTTCTTGTGTTATATTTATTCAAATATGTAGTTATTACCCTTCTAATTAATAAAGTAAAGTAAGTGCTAAATTTTTTCTACAATAACGATAAGAAAATAGTCATAGGTTAATGGAAAGGGTATACTTGATGAATTGACAGAACATTGAATCAAAAAATTTTTGAACAAATTTGTCAAATACGCGATGCCTGCTTTCGAATTGATCAGGTTATCTCTCAATTCTTGATCTTTATTTTCTAGAAACTCCAATACTGATTCAAAAATTGGGTAGACTTTTGCTAAACATGACCCTTCGATAACCAGCGTACTTCAGTATGTAAGAGCAATAGTCAAAATTTTTCATCGCACTATTATGGAAATAAACATGTATTCAGTGCATTGTTTCTTATTTTTTACTGCATTAATCACAAACTGAAGTGATTGGTGCAATTTCTCACTCAAATTTTTGTCTACTAGATGTTTTCAGTGAGTCACGCAGTGATTCCAGTTACTCTGGTATTCTTTTTTTAAGATGGCTTATTAACCCACGACATCGCCCAGCCATGGCAGGAGCTCCATCTGTTGCCATAAAAATGACGTTTGTGAATGGAATCGATTTTTCAATGGCATTGGAACCTATCTCTGAAGCTGAAATAGCCAGATTTGTCATTGGTTTGATGGGTTCTTCATCTTCTGGTCCAGACTGTATTCCGAATATGGTTGTCAAGTTCATTTTTCCTGTCATCGTGTCTGCCCTCACGAGACTTGTCAATCTTTCTTTTGAAAATGGTATCTTCCCAAGGGCTCTAAAACGTGCTCGTGTTATTATTCTTTTTAAAGGTGGATCAAGGAATGATCCTGCAGTTTTCGTCCCATATCTCTTTTATCAGTGTTTCTTAAATTTAATGAAAAAGCTATGCTTTCTGGATTTCTTGATTTTCTTCATTCTAAACACTTTTTTCATGATTTTCAGTTTGTTTTTAGGGCGTAGCACTCAACTGAGTATGCATGTGTAACTTTCTTGAATTATCTAAATTCCGCTCTTGAAACTGGTTTGATACCTGATGCTCTTTTTCTTGATCTTCAGAAGCATTTGATTCATTAACACACAAGATTCTTCCTTTGAAACTGTCCCATATTGGTGTAAAAGGGAATACTTATTCATTGATTCTATCATATTTATCTGGTCGAGTCATCTCGGTTGATCCACACTTTTCTAACCCTTCTGGAAAAGAGTTTGGCGTACCACAAGGACTTATCTCCACTGCAAGGCCAAACAAGCTTTGCTTCGGGCCAGTTTATTGTTTTGTTTTTGCATATTAATAAACCCATCTTTCTCTCTCTCTCACTATGTATCATCTACACTTACAAATAAAATTCTTTGCCATATCAAAACCATTTCACTTCGAAACTGCTACTACTACTAACAACTCACTTTAGCACCAAGTCGGAGGCATAGACAGCTGCTTCCACGCCTCCTACGTCCCTATCAATTCAAAACTTTTCTCTTTGTACCCTCTCGAGCTGTTTAATTTCCTTTAAATACTTTTTTAGACCTTTTCTGACCCTATTCGGGACAACCTCCTTCTTGTTTGGCCTCAGATAGAGGCTCTCAAAAAAAGCCATCTACTTCCTATCAGAAATTGGTTATCAAAATATAATTTAAAAGCATGTGAATATGCAGGCGGTTTTTACTGCCAAAAGAAATGTCCTGGAAAACACGTAGAAGATTTAACTACTATCTTAAGAGGAAGGAGAGGAAAATTCATTATTAGAAGAAACAGAAGAAAAAATAAGGCTGTAGGCAATTTCACTCGGCGAAGTTCCCTCTTCCCCCCTTTGCAGGTCACATAATCTTAAGAATGAAACAATAGATCATTGCCTATTTGAATGTAATATGCTGACGTCTGCACAGTATACCCTGCGATGTAAAATGTTAGAATGCTTCAAACACCACAAAATTCTACTAACAGCCAAGAGTCTTGCCGGCCATACTTTCTCGTAGAGCAGAGACTACTACTACTACTAATAACTCACTACAGCACCAAGCCGCCTGAGGCCAACACAGCTACGCACGCTCCTCCTCCAACCTAATCTATTTAAAGCCTCCTCATTTACACCCTCCCAGGAAGTTCCCATTTCCTTTAAATCCTTATTTATGACAGAGAGCTCAATATATATTCTCTTATAATTCAACTGCTGGTATCAAAAGATATACTTCAAGAAATCTGAACAGATACAAATCATATAAGACAAACCAGCTCCATAGCTCTGTCGATCCCACAGCAGTGTTGCCAGATTGTCAGCGTAAAAAAACGCCCTAGGATTTTCAAAATAAGCCCAAACAAGCCCCATCAAATTTTATCGAAATAATCCACTTGTGAGACTTCACTTTATAGTGAGCATGTCCGAAAGCTTTTTCCACGGAGAATGCTACATCTGGATGCAATATTAATGCTGAATTTTCAGTCCGAAAGCTATTCTCATCGTTTTTTCTTTAAACTTCAGGAAGAGTCGTAATTTTGTTTATCTCCCCTCAACATTCGCAGGGAAGAAAGTTAAACCTACCCAGCAGACGGGAATACTTGACTTTTTTTGCCACTTTTAAGATTGAAATATAAAAGAATTACCCTAAGCTGTATGGCAGCTTAATATTTTGAACTCAGGTTTTTTTTTTCTGAAGCTAAGCTTTTGCATTGAAAAACTTATGGTGCGAAAGTGAAACTGTCTACTTGGAAGCAAATTCGTCCATGGAATTCACAAACTCGAAACTTTTGAAATCAAAGAGCATGTGCTCAGACGTAGGATCAAAGTTGGACGATTTAATTGTAACTGCTGCTATTTTAGATGAAAGCAAAATAAAAAAGACAAAGGGGCCATTTCCCAGCCGAGCCCTCGTGACAAATCTTAATATGTTAGTATTCCTTACAATTTTAGTTTTTTCTCCAAATTTACACCTTTCAACAGAGTTGCCGCCTCTCCATACTCTTGCGAAAGCTAAAGCCCTATACAAATAAAGCCACTTCCCCATGCCCTATCTCCCTAATAAGGGATAATTTTTTTTAATTAGTAACTAAATATTATATTTTCTTTATGTTTATTTTCTCTTTAGAAACTTATTTTGAAGCAAGATTATAATCTAAAAATTACCTTAAGCTACGGAGCAGCGAAATATTTTGAACTTTTATGGTTATTTAAAACAAGACTTTTCAGTGAAAACCTTCTTTTTTTTCTTGTCACCTAGTTTTAATGAACGCGGATTTCAGCTAATTCTTAGTGCATTGACATCGTAATACAACAAAAAAATTCATGAGTAACAGAAAACGCAATGAGATCTCTTCAATAAGGAAAATAATTTTAGTGAGCAAAACAGAATCATGACCAAAATATCACAACTAGAAATATACAGGCTTAATTACTTCTTTGGATAGAGTGGTAAAATGCAAAAAAAGAAAATAATTGAAGCTTGGAGTTCTGTATCACAAAGGATAAAAAAAAAAATCAAGAGAATCAACGTTGTGATTGAAAAGCTCTCAATACTTTTGGTACATTTTCTTAATACCTCAAGCAAGAAAAATTAGAAATAATTTCTGAGAAATAAATAATAATAATTTATTTTTAACCCACATCATAACAAGTTATGGCACTTGTGGAGTAACAAAAAGAAAAAAAATGAAATACACTACAAGTAAAATACACAACAAATAGAAAAAACATTACGCTACAATGAGATTAACCGAACAGACGGACCAAAGGATGATGAGGCGATAAACGATAAAAAGCTGATTCCGACAACCTTCCATACATGAGGGCCAACTTTGCACTTAAATCAGGGACATCAAACTTACGAATTATCTTCCTATTGCTATACAAAGGGGGGAGATAAAGTAAAAATTTACAATATCTGAAATAAAAAATCCGAATCTGATTTAACATCTTTTTTCTTTAGAAGGGGATAAAGACCAGAAAGATAAAGGACAGAATGATCACAAAATGTAGCATATAGTCTACCGAGTGCACGTCTATCATACTTCCCTCGATTAGCAACTATCTTAGAATAGCCCGTTTGAATTTTCTTTTGAACATCACGAACAGTGCACTGCCGTAGGCAAGAAATTGAATTTGTAACAGTAATACCCAACCACCGAAAGGTGGAAACATAGGGTATTGAAAAACCGCGACAAGCTAAGGGAGCATTAGAGGAAGTCGGACCATTAAAAACTAGAAATTCACATTTCTCAACATTAAGAGAAAGACCAATATTAGAAAATAGACGTGAAACTTTTGAGACCATAAACGAGAGACCTTGCTTATTTTTGCATAAAAGTAAAAGGTCATCTGCATAAGCAAGATAAGAAACATCTGAGAGTCCAAAAAAATAATTTGATCTAATTTCATCTAAAATACCAGAAATGCACATTTTGAATATACTAGGTGATAAAACCCCTCCCTGCTTGACACCTCGACATAAACGGACAAACGGAGATCCAGATTTATTAATTCGGAGGGAAGAATTAACATACCAAAAACGAAGAAGAAAAATGACTGAAAGATTTACACCATTATTAAAAAGGGAAAAAAGCTTGACTGTGAACTACATTGTCAAAAGCTTTAGAAAGGTCCAAAGTACACATATAAAGTGGCGACCCCTCAGCCATGCTATTCTTAAGGGCGGAAGAAAGAACACGGTGTGCATGTTGACAACCAATACCAGCTGTAAACCCGAATTGATTCGATCCGAAATTTATATTTTCATTAAAATGAGGAATTAAAATATATTCAAGGATTTTACTCAAGTTACACGTAGTGGTTATAGGGCGATAAGATGAACAATGAGAAGGGAGTTTTCCCCGCTTTAGAATTGAGGTGACATTTCCGCAAAGAAAGCTATCCGGAACCAGAGAAGATGTTAAACACATTTGGAACAACAACTGCAAATGAAATAAAAGAACAACACACTTTGGATTTATATTATTTACACTAATACCATCAATATCAATGGATGAAGATTTCAGATGCTTAATTGCATTTTCAACAGCAGTTATTGATACTGGAATAATATGGCCCTGATGAAGCGAAGGCGGTAGAATTTTAGAAAGTAACCGAGAATAATGTGACTGCACAAAAAAATTAATTTTGGAAAAAATTCCCGAATAGTAAACATACCAAGTTGAACTAGAAATCGAATCACTATTATAAAGATCACTTTTATCCAGCTTCTCGGAATTGATCAATTTAGACCAATCCTTTTTAGAGGCTGGAAATTCCATACCCCTATAACGAATAGATTTAAGGTACTTTTTATAATCATTCTTTGTTTTCTGCTTTATATCCGCAACAGACCCCGTTATAGGTCTACCACAATCAACCCAAATTCGAAGCCAAAGTTTTGCCTTATTTTTAAAATTCTTTAATTCAGGATCGGCAGCCCATATAGATTTCCGCGTTTTTGTACGAATACGTTCCTGGGGAACCGCAATTTTTTCAGCTTCTTTCATACATCTAATTATATCATCATAATATCTATCAAGATCACGCTTACTACCCTTTACTTGAAATTGGAGTAGATGATAAGGCACACGAATACAATTAAGCAGTGTAGATAAAGACAACATATATAAAGCAATATCGGCCCTTTTCCAATTACTACATTTAAACCATTTAGAATTCCCAATAGGGGCAACATTGCAAAGGTTACGTTTCAGTTTAGTAGTAAATGAAAGCAATAGATGGTCAATGTCATCAGACTCAATATCAACATGAATAATCGAGCATTTTAGCTGTGACGAACTGATTATATGATCAATATTAGAAACTCTACCAGATTGATGGATATAGGAGTATGATAAATCTTTCTTCAGAATCACGTAAGGGGGCATGCACTCCAATATTTCTCGGGATCGATAACTTTGTTCATCCAAATCCGTGTTAAAGTCACCAAGAACTATAAAATCAAGTTTATTTTCCTTGACACGATTCATCACGGACTTTAAAGACTTGCATGTAATAGCAAATTTATTTATTGACTCCACTGTATTATTTTTATATGGAAGATAAACATTAGCAAACACAGTACTATTTACTCTAACAGCAGGAATGTGCTTATCCGAATAAAAAAGGGATGGGTTCGAAAGATCAATACTTTTTTTTTAAAATACAGGCCAGGCCTCCAGAAGGGCGGCCACGCGTGGTAACAGCATCAGAAGTAAAAACCGAATGAACAGAGCTTCGATGAAGGAAATTTCTGCTAGAGGCAGTTAACAAAGTTTCTTGTAGGCAGATAACGTCGAAGTTCTCGTACAGATCGTCAATATAAGCATCTTTATTTTTTGTGCCATTGATATTGTGCGATATGATTGAAATTTGTAAAGTCATTTAGAGGTTTGTTGACTAGCAAAACCACGGAGAACGGAGCATGACATGCTAAAGGACACGTGATCACCATTGCAATTGGCACATTTAGGTGAGGCATTGCATGGATTTTCTTTTGAACTTATATGAGGGCCGGCACAACGAACACATTTGGGCGCAGGACTGCGACAAGAAGATTGGAAGTGATGGGGCGATCGGCATCTAAAACAACACTTTGGAATTTCCTTAAACTCACTCAGTCTAAAGATTTCATAACCAATTCGTACACCGTCTTTGAAATAAGCTGCATTAGCAAAAGAATCCACAAAAGCAAGCTTAACTGTTTTCGAAGAGCCAAGCCTTTTGGCAGCAACAATACCGCTACAATTTGTGAAAGACTGAATCGCATAATCCTCTGGAACACCTTTTATAATGGCCGAACATTTCTTAGAAATTTCTTTGGTTGACGTACCGGCGAGAATGACGGGAACAGATGCACGGAAGTCTTCGGCAGCAGATTTAGCAATATTTACATACCACTTATCGTGAACCGGGCGAATACTGGATACAAGTTCATGGCCACTGATTTTATCAATAGCGTCTTTCCTTTTAATTAGATCCGATAGATGAGACGGCTCTTGAGAGACGACAATAGTGGTTGACTGGCGATTAGAGCCTATAGGTTTGGGTAACTGAGGGTAATTGAGGCTATAATTGTCCAACTTTGCTGACACAATTTGAACAAGTTGATGAACTTTAGAAACTTTGGAGGCCAATTGTGAATAGGCCACAGCCGGCAACACTGGAACTTCAGTGGGAAGTTTAATAACATAAGTTGGCATAGAGATGCTAGCTTCATCACACTTCTTCAAAAGATCGAGCATGTCTTTAATATTACTGGTTGCAGACTTTGCACCACTGCGGCGAGGGGGAATTTCATCAGGCGCAAGTTCCGACCATAAATCAGCCTTAGCTTCAACTATTTTTGGTGAAGCAAAAAAATCCACTCCATATTCAATAATTTCCTTCTCAGAAATTGAATTCTGCCAATTACTTTGGACAAAATTTAACACAGGCGAATATATAAGTTCAAAGTCATTCAGATCCTCCGATTGTTCGCTAATACTTGGCATCTTTTCAAGGCACCTGTTTTCAACCACCACACAATTTAAACCGTTCAATTTATAAATATAGGTCACTGATATATGACATTACAAATTGCAAGCCAATTGTTGCGAAATGAAATATAATGTACAGCTTTTGACAAAAAAAAATGCTACAACAACTAAAAAACTAATTGCAATTTAGAAATTCAGTGTCATCACCTTAGGAAAAATATGCATATAAAAAGCTGATTATTTTGTAATACAGCATTTTGGTTTTTAGATACAGCTTATCAATCGGTTTCTTTTACCAATCAGGCTCCAGTCCGAAGACTCCTAGTTTTGGCTCCACTGAAGGAGCTCATTTTTATATGAATTTCACACAATCTGAAGAATTCCGGCATTTTTTTTTTCTTTTTAAAGAAACCGATGGGTTCTTATTCAATTCCTATTCGTACCTTGAGGTGCAAACAGAAAAAATTCCTATTAAAAAATAATTTCGTATTTTATTTTCAACATTATTTGCTAGAATAATCAGGAAAACGTAGAATATTAAGCTTTTTCGTTGGATTTTCAACTTTTTTTTGGAAAGTGCTTGGGGGTTATGAAGTCTATCTCCATCTGTTTCAAAAACAATGTTGTATTTGGCGTCTTACCTTTTATAGATGATTAAATAAAATAAAACTAGTTTTTTAACTGAAAAGAAGGAGCGACACTGAAACTTAAAACGAACAGAAACTACTCCGAATATGAAATGAGTTGTCCCCTCCGCAATCCCTCGCTTTTTACACTAAAGTTTTTAATTGTTTCAAATAGTAGAATTGTGGCGAAGAGTCAAACTTTAGCGTAAAGACCTAGGGATTGCAGAGCGGACAATTCATTTCATATACGGAGTAATTTCTGTTCGTTTTAAGTTTTAATGTCGCTCCTTACTTTCAGTTAAAAAACTAGTTTTTTCAATTAATTTCTGAACGTTTTTGAATTAATACATGTTTGATTTTGGCTCTCCGCACATAAATTATAAAAATGAAATTTGCATATAATTTTTTTTTGCTAAATGGCTTTCCCTTAGTTTTGATCAGACGATTTTGAGAAATAAGAGGTGGGGAATGAAGCCTAGTTGCCCTCCAATTTTTCGGCTACTTAAAAAGGCAGCTAGAACTTTTAATTTTTAACGAACGTTTTGTGAGTAAAAAATATACGTAACTTAAGAATTAACTTACGTAACAAACTTTTATATTCTTATTTTTCTATTATGTATATGAGGGGGTTTGTCCCTTCGTCAATACCTCGCTCTTTAAACTAAATCTTAACTTTTGTCCCAATTCTTTAAGAATGACCCCTGAATCAGAAAGACCATAGAATAAATAGTTGAAATTACTAAAAATACTTTAGCATAAAGAGCGAGATATTTATCTCCTCTTAATTACCCCGCTCTTTATGCTAAAGTATTTTTAGAACCCCTCATATAAGTAATAATATCTGTTCGTTTTAAGTTTTAATGTTACTCCTTACTTTCAATTGAAAAACTTTTTCATGTTTATTTTTTATTGTTTTTTTTATAGCAATTGTAGAAAATCCTGCGCCCCCTTCGTTGAAAGTCTCATCCCCCATGAGAAGTTTTTCCATGGAAAAATCCTCCCACGTAGCCCCCCCACCTCAACTCTCCCTCCCAAACCAAAAAATAAATCCTCTGAAAACGTCCATACACTTCCCAGTAACCATTACTATATATAAACACAGGTCAAAGTTTGTAACTTGCAACCCCTCCCACGGGGACTGCGGGGGAGTAAGTCATCCCCAAAGACATAGTTTTATGATTTCCGACTATGCGGAACAAAACGGCTATCTCAAAATTTCGATCCGTTGACTTTGGGAAAAAATGAGTATGGGAGGGGGCCTAGGTGCCCTCCAATTTTTTGGTCACTTAAAAAGGGCACTAGAACTTTTCATTTCCGTTAGAATGAGCCCTCTTGCGACATTGTAGGATCACATGATAGATACAATGACCCCTGGGAAAAAATATAAATAAACACGCACCTGTGATCTGTTTCATGGCAAAACATAGGAAATTCCACAATTTTGTAAATAGGAGCTTCAAATTTTTGCTACAGGGTTCTCTGATACGCTGAATGCGATGGTGTGATTTTGGTTAAGATTATGTGACTTTTAGGGGGTTTCTCCCTATTTTCCAAAATAAGGCAAATTTTCTCAGGCTCGTAACTTTTGATGACAAAGACTAAAATTGATGAAACTTATATATTTAAAATCAGCATTAAAATTCAATTCTTTTCATGTATCTTTTAGCGTCAAAATTCCGTTTTTTAGAGTTTCGTTTACTATTGAGCCGGGTCGCTCCTTACTACAGTTCGGTACAACGAACTGTTTAAAACGTCTCTATTCAATAGTTGTAACTAGTAATCTGCCGTAATAAATAGTTTTTTGTGACTCACTTTACTTATTTTCTTCTTCTTTTTTAGTGAATCGTAGGGTATAGTTAAACTTTTTCTTAAATCTGTTCGCCTTCTTTCCTCGACAGTTTTGTAAAAGAACGAACTTGAACTTAAAAAAAAAATATTATTCTTTTGAGTAGAAAAAGCCCAAAACGAGCAAATTAAAAAAGAATAAGCCCAGTTTCCCGCCCCAAGCCCGCGAAAAAAACGCCCGCCCCAGCCCACAGAAATAAGCCACCGGGGCTTGAAACAAGCCAATCTGGCAACACTGTCCCACAGAGTGAGCCAAAAGGAAAAGAGCTAAATAGTATCGACTGATTAGCCCGTCTGCTGAATAAGAAGAAGAAGATCCACGAATTTCTGAAGCCTTTTCAATGGGTGTGTTCCAGGGACTTACTGTAGTAACCGAATGGTTACTACTTCCGTTCCTAGCGGGAAAATGGTTACTGCCCAACCCACTGGGAACGAGAATAGTTACTGCCGGCAGTAACCGCAGTAAGTGATTTTCTTACCGTGCTCAAAAGAATGGTTAGCGCAGTAAGTACATAATTCACCTTCTTCAACAAAAATCTCATTCAACAAAAAATAAATATGGACAAGAATGAAGTAATGGAATATGAAGTTATTTGCTTGGAAGAAGGTGGGACAGTGATTTTGCAAAAGAAAGAGGGATCTGAGCCAGGTTAGTAAATCACCATATTTTGGGATCAACATTAAAGGACACCCTGAGTAGTAAGCTATCTATTAGCAAGTAGGTTAAATCAATGAAAAACTTATTATTTAATTTAAAGATTTCCATGTTTTCTGGCATATTCAGGCATAATTATTACCTTAAATTGCCATTTGGAATCATTCTAAGAATTGACTTCTTCCAGGTAACATTGAGGCTCCATTAAATTGCCACATGGTAGCATTTTAAGCATTAACTCCTTTTAGGCTCTGTAAACAGGCCTAGGTGAAGTATTACAGATAAGTTGAGGATTTATGGGCTGCCAAATCATTATTCTGAGACTGTCTTTAATCCTATTGAAGAAGTAGGCTAGGGTAGACTATTCAGAGTCTATTCCAAAGGATGGTAATTTTATCCAGTAAAATTCTAGTTGATTGACTTCTTGCTATCACTGAAATGCGTTAGGTTAGGAAAATGAAACTTTCATGGATGGGTCTACAGGCTAAAGTATGTCCTGGGAAGGTATTTCAAAGTACACATCTCTACTCATTCTTGCTCTAGAGGGCCTTGATCTTTGATGACCTTCAAAAATATTTATAGCTGAAGTTACATGTTTCCCATTGATTCTGCAAATCTATCCCTCAACCTCTAACTCCCTGTTAATTGAAGCAACTGTAAACAAAGCAAGAATGGGGGAAAAGGTAACAGGTGACAGAGTACATTGGAACTACGTAATTTTGGCTATATATTTGCACATTAGGCAGGTTGGAGGTAAATTATAGTATAGAGATGCATGCTTTTCCCTTTGGTATGTAGGCTAAGTAGAAGGTCACTTGTACCTGATGCTGTCCGTGTTGTTTTTAGTTGGATGGGAAACATCCAAAGAAAGTTTCCTTTGAAAAGGAAAGGTGAGAATGCCCAAAAGTGAGATTGAATTTGTCAAAGCTTGGAGGTTTGCCCCTTCAGTCTGTTTAAAGGAAAATGGATTCATAATTGAAGCTTTGTTCATTTCAATCTTAAGGGTGACCTATATTTGTGACAATTCATTAAATGGTTGTAAAGGGGTACTTTTGTTTATTCATTTGTCTTCTTTGTTTTCTAACAGTTTTTTTTAATCTTTAAATTGATATCCATTTCTTACAAATTTTTATTGATACCAGAGGTTCATTTGCAAGTTTTCACCTACTTTGTAATTCCTGGTCTCACAATTACATTTAAATTTACTGAAGCTAGGAAACATAGAGCTACTATCTATTTAAAGAAAATCAATGGATATAAGTAGGTTTTATTGTATTTAAGCCCTAGGGCCATGGCAATTAAAGACAAATTAAAGAAGATTAACTTTAAAATACTGGACATTAAATAAGCATGATAGTCACAAAGAAAAACAAATAACAAAATTATACTTCTGTGCTCAGTTGCCAACCTGAGCAACAGTCATAAATTTTTTTAATCTTGCAGAACATTCACCCCAATTACATTCATAAGCTATCTCTCATGACCCACACTCTTGTCCATACATCCACATTTCAGTGAAATAGAAGGACCATCATACTGGTATTCTTCATTTTTACTTATATTTAATGGGTTTGAAAGAAAGTTTCTATGGCTAAGTCAGTAGGCCAGTAAAGGACCTTGTGGTCCTTTAGCCAGGTAGTGCAATAGGAAGCTAGGGACCAGCCAGCCTATGCTCTTGCATGCCCTTCCTTCTTACTGTCCCTAGATTTCCATCTGTACTCATTTAAAGTTAGGCCAATTTTAGCTGAGGTTAGTCATATCACCAACCCCTATCCAAAACAAAATAAACTGACAATGCCAGGAATTAAACCTGTACCCCTTGGACAAAGCATTCCAGCCCAGAGTGCCTATCACTTAGCAAGGAACACAAATTTGACCAGAGAACAATAATTATTTTTAAAAAAGTAGAATATTGAAAAAAAACTTGCTATAGTTGTCCCACTACTATCCTGTAAATGCTATAGGCCCACTTTATTTAGACAAATCAATTTAAGACAGGTATCAACAAAACTCCATCAGGGATTGTATATGCTTAAGATACAATCAAGCTATTTGAATGCTTAGTTTTGTGATTTTCTAGTCTTCAAATAATAAAAAAAGAGAAAAAGTATATGACCTATCTATTTTTCACCAGTTCATTTGAGCAAAATCATTTGTGACAGCCAAATGCCCATGGTTGGCTTAGAACCTCTCTAAATGCTCTGAAACAGAAGGAATAAAAAAATTATACTAATCAGCATTAAACTGTCCCTTAAATTTAAACACGTGCATTTAATTCGAAAATGACGCTACTGCTAGTCAGCTTACTGTGCCGTTCCCACTGGCTCTACCGCAGTTAGAAATGGGCAGTTACCGCGCAGTTACTGGAAAACCGTCAGCTGGAACACACCCAATATAGCCTAGAAATGTCACAGAATACTGATGAAAGTTAGTAGCTTACATTTCTTAGTGGTATTCAGTTCAACAAGGGTTATCTAACTCTATAATTAAAGGAAAACCATTTTTTTACTTTTAATTGCTCAAGGGTTATGCAGAGAGCAATTTTAATGATCAGATAGTTAATTTTAAATTAGCCAACCAGTTTTAGCCTAGGAGCCAAATTGGACATAAAGAAACATGTCAAGAATAGAAGGTAAAATTCTAGTTAATTGACTTCTAGCTATCTCAGAAAGGGTTTAGGTTAGGAAAATGAAACTTTCAGGGATGAATCTACAGACTAGTATATCCCAAGAAGGTGTTTTGAAACAATTACCTCCACTCCTTATCCTTCTAGAGGGCCCTGACATTAGATGTCCTTTAAAAATATGTGTGTTATAAAAGTGAAACCTTGCAAATAGGCTAGATCTTCTGCTTAATTGAAGTACAACAAAATTGTTTTCAGCTTCATAACTTTACTCCTCTCCATTTTATAAGGTTTTAAAGGTATGCAAATACATTTCCTAAATTTTGAAAAAGAAAAACAACATTGAAATGGATTAAAGTTCTACTCAAATAACAGGAATTGCATTTTCAGAACTAAAGGCAGAACTAGTAACTGAAAATTAAGGTAAAATATTGTTTTGTCAAAATGTTTTGTGTTTTTTCATGTAGGCAACACATGACAAAATGTTTTGTCATGTAGGCAAATTTCAGGGCCCTCTAGAGGGAGAAGGAGTGGAGGTGGGCACTTTAAAAGACCTTCCTGGGACATACTTTAGCCTGTAGACCCATCCCTGAAAGTTTCATTTTCTTAACCTAAACCCTGTCTGAGATAGCTAGAAGTCAATTAACTAGAATTTTACTGAAAGAATTTTTACTCCATAAAATGCAGAATAATCACAGTTAACACATTTTGCAGGAGAAAACCTTTGTCTTCTCTTCTTTCTTTGTTTTTCCAGTTTTTCTAAGAAATGCATGAACTTCTTAGAACCTATAGGGTATATTTACAGATCATAAACCCCCATCCCCTTAATATACAAATATATACCCAAAATTGTATCCTGAGTCTGAGTATAACATCCCTTTGTGTTATAAACAAACTTTACCATGTGGTGGATATTCATATATTTCCACAGTAGAGAAGATAGAGTTTAGTGTAATGTTCTTTACAAATATAATAATTGCTTCTACTGGAAATTCAGATTTAACCACTTTTTGACCTCTTAAAAATGACCTAGATATGGGGTATAATAAAAAAGGCTAAGAAAATTAGTCCCAAACCTTAAATACTTTATAACATTGGTCTCATACTTGCTTTTTCATTATAAATCCATTTTTTTTTAATGTAATATAATCCACAAGCACTGATTTTCCAATATTAATTTGTATAAATTAATTTTTCCAATGTTATGATGTTTTCTTCTTCCTTGACATCAAATTTTAAATAAAAGCATGTGTTTTTGGTCAAAAATATGAAGCCGGCTATTATGAATGCCAGTTATATTGTTTGCTATTAATTTAACTATATTAAATACAGCAATGGTTAGTTTACATATTTAATATATGCTATGATTTAACCCCACCCCCCTGATGTGCAAATAAATAGCCCAAATTTGTTTATAAACTATTACAGATTTGCAATTTCAAATATCCTATTATTTTGTAAGAAATGATCAAAAATGCATGCTTTAATTGAAATTTTGGTGGCAAGGATGAAGAAAATGTTGTAACATTGATAAAATTTATTTGTCCAATATAATCATGGAAAATCAGTGCTTGTGGATAATATTACATTAAAAAAAAATGGATTTATAATGAAATGGTAAGTTTGAGTCCAGTGTTATAAAGTTTGAGACCAATATTTAAGCCTTTTTTATACCCCATATTTAGGTCATTTTTAAGAGGTCAAAAAGTGCTTAAATCTGAATTTCCAGTAGAAGCTATTATTATATTTGTAAAGAGCATAAAAAAAAGGCATTGAGTGGTATATTCACTTTATACAAAAGCCATTATTATATATTATAAAAATTATATATTTTTATAAAATTATTATAAAAAAGCCATTATTATATTTGTAAAGAGCATAAAAAGGACAACAAGTGGTATATTCACTTTATACAAAAGCCAGTAATATTGTTTGCTATAATTTTACCCTTTTTTACAGTTAAATTTGCATTTGTGATAATTGGCCTGTCTTAAAATCATGCTTGCCTAGCAATAAAGTCAAGTCATGTAAGTGCCAGTCAATGATGATAGTGACTCTGCTCATTAGGCAGGTCCTAAACTCTGTACCATGACTTGCTTAACCACTCTCTGTCAACACTTAACTTAAATGCTTCAGTACTAGGGTATATGACTGTATTCTGGCTAAGGAGGTTTTAGGATGATATCATGGGTTCAGACCTGTTTGTATACATTTAAAACATATACACTCCTATGTTAGTATGTAAGAGGTAATCTTTTGAGCCTTGTAGATCTATGGCAAGTTTCGGAAACCCCTTTTGCATTTTGTTGCTCCCTGCTGGACAGATTCCAGAATTGGTTGATTTAAATTGTTAACTAAATAACAATAGGCATCCCAAATTCTAATTCAGGTTAGATCAGGCCCTTTAGGAGCTTGGTAATCACTGCAGGGATCTACTGCAGAACATCCTCTTTATTATACCAAAAGTTTGGCTGGCTTTGGCTATAAAAAAAACTGCCTGTGGAAGTTGAATTTGAGCTTGTCATCTACCAAGATTCTTAGATCTCTTTTCTAATGACTGGTTGTGACTGGGTATTTGGAACTATCATTAGAGTCCATAAAGTAATGGCTATGAGGATTATTAGCTCCAAAGTGTATAGTGTTACATTTCTAGACATTTAATTCTGGTTGTCAGGTTTTTGCCCATATTGAGAGTACATTGAGATCTGCTTAGAGGCCCTATAATGCTCTTGGGGTCACAAATGGGACTAATTATTTTGAATCATCTGCTAATAAGCCAGGGATGGATCTAGAAAAAAATAATCTTGAAGGGGGGGGGGGCACTGGACCAACAGTGCCAATGTGATTCAAGTGTAATGATAGGTGGGGTTGTGGATATCACTTTTGTCCAACCAGTTTGTTTGAATCTGGTTGGTGCTGATGTAAAACAACAAAGAAACCTCTTTGAAAGCCACTACTATTTTCCTATAGCAGTAAAATGTATATTAACAACAGACACAAGCAGATTCTTTGATGAATAAATTACTACAGTTTCATTGAAACTTTTTTAATGAGTAGGCCAAACAAATTTTTCTTTTTTTTCTTTAGAGCTTGATAAAATAATTGATTAATGGGGAAACTTCTGATTTCTAAGAGTAGAAATACAACTTTTTTTACAAGATGTAGGGAAATATAAAACAGCCCTCTGATCCACTACAAGATTCTAACACTTTTCATAAAAAGACTGGAAACCAACCACGTGCCTGGGTGCTGTGGAGCACTTGAAGTGTGGGGATCCTGCCTTGTTGCTTTTGCAGATAGAAAACGTTTTGAAGGCTTTCCACAACAACCAAAGAATTGTCAAGGGATACTATTTTCAATGATTCTTTAATTCAAACCAGAACTAAAACATGGAATGGGTCATGCCCCCTACTGTCAAAGCTGATTTTTTTCAAAAAGGAAGGTATTTATAATATGATGTTTACTATAAATCATACCCCTACCAGAACAGGGTTTAATACCCAAATATACTTGAAGTTTCTAATTCCTTGGAAAACCATACAAGTCTAATAATGATAGAGAAAAATATAGTATAATAATATAAATAGATATTTATATTGAAATAATGTAATGTACATTATCTCAGAGTATTAATATTATAATGTAAAATAGTTCTATTTTCTACTATAGCCATTCTAGATATGCCTTTCTCTTACAATCATATGCCAGTAGAATGCCTGTTAATTCATTTGATTTCATGTTCCATCCATCTTATAGCTGGCAATCTAGTAGCCATTTGAAGTTTTGTTTTAGTAGGAGAATTCCAAGTGCGACAAGCTTGAAAGCATACCATATTTGGTATTAATAAAAAAAAATTCTGACAAAATATGTCAATGGTATATTTTGAGCTTGTACATCCCCCCTTCTTTAATCTGAAATGTAAACTAGAACAAGATCAATTTACACATCCCTGAACATATATTCTACTCCTTGTTTAAATTGTAAACTACAGAAAAATCAGTGTCTCATGGGGGTAAGGCTTAAGAGTAAGGGGTAAAAGCCTTTACTTACCCTTGATAGCCTTGTGTGATTTGTAACCAATCACACATTGTGTGATTTGTAACCTAAAAATTTACTTGCTTACTTACTTAAAGTTGTTCAGCACCATCTGGCAGTTGACCTGCTTGTTTGATGCCCTCTGTCTGCTTGATGGGTTTGTACTTGATTGATCTGTATGTTATGTTGGCCACTCTGCAAATGCATTGAATTTGTTGCTGTGTTTCTCCCAGGACTTGTCAATTCTGTTTTTGAAGCTATTGATGTTTGGTGCTTGGATGGCATGTTCAGACAGGTTGTTCCATGTGTCAACTGCTTGCTCTGAGAAAAAGCTTACACAGGCATGTTTTCTGGCTTCTGGCTTGTGCACCTTTTCTGAGTGGCCTCTGGCTTGGTTTATGGCTGTTTTCCTGAAGAGCTTTTTGAAGGGCAGATTTTCTATTTTGGCTTTCATCTTGAACATTTGGATGGCATCTCCTTTCTTATATCTGTTTGACAGACTTGGCAGCTCAAGAGTTTTTAGGTGGTCTTTGTATGGCTTCCCTCTTAGGCATGGCATCATTATGGTTGCTTTACAACAAACCTTTTCCATGGCTTGCAGTCCCAAATGTAGGATGGCCCCCAGACTATGTTTCCATACTTGATGATGAGCTGGACTAGAGTTTTGTACTGCTGGGTGAGTGTCTTCCTTCTGAAGTACTTAGAGATCAATGGATCAAAGACAGTACCCCATTAGCTTTGTTGGCTGCTGTATTGGTTTGGAGGTGAATTTGAGCTTGTTGTCAATGATGATGCCAAGGTCTTTTTCCTTATCTTTGACTGGCATAGTGTGTGTTTTGCCCAGCTTGTTCAAATCATTAGATGAGAGAGGCAGCTGTCTTTCAGTCTTCCAATCCACATTACTTTGCACTTCATGATGTTGAGTTTGACGCCAAGATTTGAAAGGTCTGAAGTGAAAATTTTGATGCCTCTTTGCAGGGCGTCTATGTTGTCTTGGCTGTTGTATGTACTGTATATCTTTGTGTTGTCTGCATAGATTTTGTGGGGGCTGCTTAGCCCTGTGGTGGCAGAGTGTATGTGGAGTAGGAACAGTGTGGGCCCAAGGGTGCTGCCCTGAATGATGTTGCTTTCTACATGACTTTACTTGGAGAAAATTAATTGATTCTTGTTTGCTGGGATTGGCTTTTGAGGAAATTGGCTCTATCCAGGTGGTAATGGAGGGTGCCAGGTTGAAGATTTTGACCTGGTTTAGTAATTCAGAGTGGGGGACTGAGTCAAAGGCCTTTTCCACATTGAAGAATACTGCAAGAACAGACTCTCCACTATACTGGAAGGTTCAATGATGCCATCTCTAAGGATTTCCTCCATGAGTTTACAGACCAGGCTTGTCAAGCTGATAGGTCTGTAATTCTCGGGTTTGGTTTTATGTACAATTTGTAAACCTTCCCTTCCTTGAAATGGCTGGCATTTGGTTTCCACTCGGGATCCTTTTCAGCATGTGTTTGGTCAGTTTTCAATGCACTTATTTTTGAATGTTGCCTTTGGTTGACATAGCTGGGAGAAACAAAGCTCCTCATCTTCTTGGACTGAGACTGTGTATATGCATCAAACTCGTGTAACGTTCAGGTGACAGATGACAATTTGTCAGGGTTTTCAGAAACTTGGGGGGGGGGTCAGACCAGTGGGAAGTGTAGATACCTAAATCACCTATCCCCAGCAGTTCAAGGATGGATATCACACCACTACCAATATGGCCCTTCGTGTTCATTATTGCTTTCTCCTGCACAGGTTTCTTCAAATGTAGAAGATCAACAACTCAGTGTACTTACTCTGTGGATTTTTGGGAAACAAATACTTGGCAACTATAGACCAGCAACACTGTATAATTAAAACAATGAAAACAAAGAAGATGCAGAGGTCCAAGAGAATTGAAAATAGATTAAACGGCTTAAAAGTCTAAATGTATAAAGCCCAATACTGTGGTAGGTCCCTTAAATTAACACTTACGGTACCACGAGATTAGGGATAATCCAAATAATAAGGAAAAACATTTTAATGTCTCATTCCTTTAAATTATCTTAAAAGATTCATAGATTGTGTTTGGCAGTGTAAATTCTAATGAAATGCTGGAGTTAGATTATTAGGAACCAATATATAAAAGATATTAGGTTCACCAATGTGAAGGTTCTCCAGCACCACTCCTGCCACCCCCACACTTAACAATAGAACCAACCCCCAAAACCTAGCCATTTTTTTATGGTAATTTGGAGCTATGTTATATTCCAAAATATTAATTTGAAAAACTGTCCTAGGTAATTGGATGGTTGAGTAAGGTTAAGGCCTCATTCAAGTGTTTATCTGTCTTGATTATTAAAGAAGGAAAACAGTATTTTTTTTTTTTTTAATTAGTAATAGTAGAGTAGAAGAGAGGGTAGGTATAAGTATGTATATATAACTTTTTCTTATTTCATTTTTTTGTGTGTGTTTGCATATGTGGGCTTGTATTTGTGCATGTGTTTCTGTATGTATATGTGGGTGCGCTCTTTCACTTTTTTTTTACTGTTTGTCACTTCTATTCTCTATCTCACTCCCCCTTCTCCCACACATACAAATCTAAGATCTCCCTCTACTAATCTAGATTGTCTTATCTCTACTAATCTATATCATACCATGCTATCTCTTTTAATCTATATCATACCATCCCATCTCCACTATTCCAGATCACCTTAATCACATTACTAATCTAAATACCACTACTAGTAGTAGTAGCAGGGAGTATTTCACCCATACCTCCTTAATTTTTTTCAGACCTGGTTCTCTTCTTGACAGATTTGTTAGTTAGTCTGTAAGTCTTGTTTATTTAGATCTGATTTGTATTGTGGGATAAGAGGAGTTGTAGCTGGGTGGTTAGTCTCCTTTCTTCTATCAGATTCCAGGTGCAAAAAATTGAACAAAAAGAAAGAAAAGGTCATACTTGAGTATCAGACTTAGTCTCCAAGCTTTTCTGATGGCAAACAAATTTATTACATCTTTGGTTTTCAGCAGTTTGTTTGTGTATAGGCTATTTGCATAAGCAACAGTGCCTCTAACCTCTCCTCTGACATTGTGTTTCTGAGTGCAGAACACATTATGTTCACCTAGGAGAAAATTCTGCCTTGCATGTTGAATTTGGAAGCATTGAAAGGATTGTGAGCAACGCAGAGATGTTATGGAAAATCTGCTCCTGACAGTTGTTGAGAGCTGAAATGACAATCTTCAGCTTCTCTGTTCCTATGTTCAACCAGTGGCATTTCCACATCTGGAATTCCATTTTCAAATCAGTGCATGTGCCACTAAGAAGGTCTTTTTACTTCTTGAACCCTTCCTTCAGATTGTCCCAATTCTTCCTATGGACAATTGTTGGAATTGGTGATGAAATTTTAGCCACATTAGAAAAATGATAGCTTGATTTCTCTTTCAGAGTAATCAAGGAGAATGGCATCCAGGGCTGGGATGAATACCGCCATCCTGTAATAGTTTTCTGTATCTAGATTTGGTACTCCTGTTTGGTACACAGAGCTTGAGGCTGTGTGTTTTTGGAAAACTTTCAGGGCAACATCAATTTTTTTCCATGTTCTCAAGTTCTGTGTAGAGAGACTGGAACTCTGCACAGGTTTGCATTTCCTCTAATGTTGTCTTGATGCTGCTCATGGGTTTAAAGCTCTCACAAGATCACCATCCTTTTGGTAAAGTGACTCTGCCAATGGTTTCATTAGAGAAGAAAATTAATTCAAGCAGACCAGTCCAATCTACATGTCTTACTTCTCAATGCAAGAATGTAGTAGATGTGTTTTACTACTGGCCTCTTGGTCCAGCCAGCCTTCCATCTCCTCCAGAGCAGAAATAATAGACACGAAGGAATCCCAGAACCAACTAACTGCCTCATGCCTCTCTACAAATCTTGTGGTAAAAAGACCAGTGAGGGTCTCAGCTCTACTGTTGTCTGACATTAGATGTTTCTGAGTAAAATAGCTGTTTGTAACATAGCTAGCATAGATGTTTCTGTGTAACATAGCTGTGACTATGTTAGGGCCCTGATATCAAGCTTACCATTGTCCTGGTTGTAACAAAGGGGTATATTCTGTGTCCTACAGAGTTTAATTATTTCCACCATGCTTATAAATAGTTCACAGATCTGGTGTATTTTTTTTTTATTCTTTCAGAGTCCAAGGTATTCCTAACATCTGGATGGTCTTGTTTGAACAAAGCACTGCAGCTCTACACTAGTAATTCATATGATACTGTGAATTGGCATGTTGTGTAAGTGCACTATCATTTCAAGTGAGATTTGAGTTGTCCTTCAGTTCTTTTTTGACAAGCCGACCCATTTTTTGACCTCAACCCCTACTCCCGGACACAGCTGACTGCCCTCAACCGCTATTGGAGATTCTCATTATGGCACAAACACTACACCATAGTCCCTTGTGTTTTTGGTGATGGCTCACTGCAAACCAAGGAAACTGGGCAAGAAGCTCAATGTTAAGTCGATGAGTAACTTCATCTCCCTTTTGTCTTTGTATTGAAGTAAGAGCTTTGGCTTGGATCTTTGGCTTCCATCTTTCATCAAGAAAAAACGCTATATCTCCAGATGTTAGTTAGTCTGTCTCTTTCAGTATCACTGTGAAACTGAAGTCAGAGGAGGGTGTGGTGCCAGTGTCAAGCAAGGAGGATGTACTGCTACTTGGGTGCGTTGTCTCCATCTGCTGCATCTTGGTTCTTGTATCATCTCTTGATGTTTCTGGCAGCTGATCGGAATGTTTCACTTCACTATCTGTGTCAGATTTGTGGAAAAGTTGGTGGTGACAGCTCGTTATCCTTGGCGGAGTTGGTAGGCAGGGTCTCTGTAGCAGAATATGTGTGAGAACTAGAGGCAACAGGTAACAGCAAACTTGAAGTTATTGTCTTTGAATTATATTTATTGTCTTTGAATATTCTTTGAATTAGAAGGATTATCCTGAATTGAGGGAAATGACAGACTTGGCATCTGAAAGAAGTTTTATTTTGTTTTTTTCTTGTTTAAGAAAACCCTTTTAAAAAAGCTAGTGAAGGTAGGCGACCCAAAATAATTGATATTTTTCTCAACACTTGTTGACAGTAAATTGACTGTGTCTAGGCAAAATTGTTTTTCTGAGTTGGCTTTTTTTCTAAACGAATTTATAGGGCTTCATTAATTTCGTCTGATCAGTATATTGACATCCAGTGCTCAATCAAGTCTTAAATGATCAGTTCTGAATATTCCTCTTGTTAGAACCAGTTAGAATATTTTTTCTTTTTCTGTAAAATTCTCTGTTAAGCAGTAAAACATTAGAAAAATATTCTCAAAAATGCACCATAAGTAGAGATACAGCGTTTTCTGATAATGATATTGTTCACTTCAGAAATGGATGATCTTGGATGTTCTGCCTTATCTCAATTTAGGGTGTTTTGCCGAAACATGATCTAACTGCTGTTTTTGCCTGTGCTTTAATAATTTCTAACATAACCCATTAGCACCCAATGTTCCCATTGGGGACCACATTACTTTTTTTGGACCTTAATTTGGTTTAGTTTGGTTCTCTGTTTTGTTTTTTTTTTTAATATGGGAAAAAGTAAATTTTGAAAGCTATCTGTTTTTAACAGAATACTAGGTAAGGCAAATGGTTGAAACCTCTTGTTTTGGTGTTTTGTTGTTCTATAATCACCACTCTTTGATTCCATGAAACAATTGCACCATAATATCTACAAAAAGAAGGATTCAGTATCGGTTAACCTGCGAAATAGCAAATAAAATCTCATTCCTAGATGTGCTAATTATATGTAGCTTAGACGAACTCAGTTTCACTATTTACAGTAAACCAACACAAAACAATAGATATTTACATTTTAAATCAAACCACTCGCCACAAGTTAAAAGAGCTTTGTAATATCTCTCGTCGATCGTGCCCTAAACATTTGTTCTGATTCCTACATCACAGCTGAACTAGACTTTTTCAGGGACATATTTCTTAGAAATGGGTATCCTCTTTTATTTATTAATAATAAAATTAACCATAGACTGAAAAGACACTCCCGTAAAGTTAACGATAATTTATCATGTGAGAATCCCGATAAGCCCCAAAACATAATTTACCTCCCATTTATCCCGAAAATCACTTGGAATCTTAAAAAAGTATGCACACAAAATAATCTGTATGTTGTATTTACCAATAATTTGAAAATCATAAATCTCCTAAGTTCTGGTAAAGATAAAACTCCAGTTACTCGCCAAAGAGTTGTCTATCAAATACCATGCGGCTGTAGCAAATTCTATGTAGGGACAACTTACCAGATTCCGAGAAACGCCTACAACAGCATAAGGATGATATCACCAAAGCTCTGAATTCTAATATTACTTCCGTTTCTTTTGATTCTGCTTTAAGCAGCCATGTTTTTGAAGATCCTAGCCAGAAAAATACTTTTTGAAAAATGCGCCATTATTAGCAATGACCTAGGCATAAAGCAAGTAGTTCGAGAAGCAATTGAAATCAGACTTAAGATTAATAATAATATTTCCTTAAATAGGGACTTGGGAGACTATTCACTAAATGCTCTATACAAAAATTTAATTAAAAAGGACCTTACGAAATATTATAAAAAAAACAATAGGCATTAAAAATGTGTTTTTAAATCATTCTCCTTCATTTCAATGAATTGCCTCGTTTCATCACAATTTATTAATCAGTCCTGGTTGAACTTCGCTGAGGTAAGGATGCTGGGACTGTTTTGAAAAAAAAAATTCATTTTAGTTTTATTGATTTTGTCCTGTTGTAAGTTGTTTCTTCTTATATATTTTTGCATTGCTGAGGACAGCCCTTGGACATAGGGCCGAAATATTCATTCTAATTTGTTCGTCACTATTTACGTCTTGCTTGTGGGGAGCAGTTGACCAATGATATATTTTACTTCATTAATTTAGGCGAAAAACGCTAATATTATTAACCAACAAAAATTATTGGAATCTTGCAAATTTGAAAATTTTACTCCCAAGTTTGTAAGATTCAGATTGCACTTAAATACCCGAAAAAAGAGCGATTTGCTCAGACATTACTAATAAAAACATTAATACACATTATCAAAGACAAAAAACAAAAAAGATACATCATTTCCTCTGAAAGAAAATCTCTAGAAAAGTTTTTATTTGAAAAATTGTCTTGTGCTGATTTTAACCAAGTTGCAAGAAATTTATTTAGTCATGATTTCCACTTATCCAGGGAACGACTTATTAAAAAATTGGAAACCTACGAAATGAATCATCAATGAATAACCCTATATATGCTCCAAGATTCACTCCTGAACCGGCTGTGGTTAATTTGTCCTCTAGAACGCTTGAACCATTGGAAATTCTAACTCTTGGAAAAGGTCCAAAATTCTCTTTTCCTCCGAAACAAGTTTCTGTGGCGGATTTGATTTCCGGATTTGATTTCTTTGATTCTCCCGCCAATATAAAACCAGATAATTTGCGTGACCTAAGAATTCTATCTAATCTCCGCAAAGACCTGTCCATTATTATAACTAAAGCAGATAAAAGCAATTTTTTGGTTGTCATGGATACGACAGATTAAAACACAAAAATTTATGCACATCTAAATGACAAAACTACATATAAAACTATAACCAAGGATCATACTGATCAGTTTGCTAAAGAAAAATTATAAAAGAATTGAAAGATTTAAAATAAAATGGTAAAATTACTCCACAATTATATAATAAATTTTTCCCTCGGGGCAGCTTTTGTCAAAAATTTTACAGTCTACCAAAATTACATTCAAAATAAGCAAGGCATTCCTTTAAGGTCTATTGTAGCTTATACAAAAGCCCCCGCCTCCAACATTGGAAAATGGCTATATACAGCCTTCAAACCTTTGCTTTTTTCTCAAAGATCTTACATATAATGAAAAAAGAAATCACCAATGCAACAGCACAAACACACACACACAAAAAAAAAGAAGACAGAAGGAGAAAAGGAAGACTGTTTTCCTACATTAGTAATTAGTATAGATCAGTTACTTCAATGATGCCTTAACCCTACTCATCCATACAATTACATAGGTCAATCAGCATAGCCGTACACAATCAACCATAAAGAATAATCCATGGACAGGCAGTCGTTTCGTAAGTAAGTAAAAGTCGTCATTTACCAAATATTAAAAACAGTAAAAAAAAGACAAATAATTCAGAGGCAACAGCCCAACACAAGGGCTCATCAGGAGAATACACACTTGCCTATAGGGTTTCGGCACTTTAAATTTCCTACCCAGGCAAGTGGCGTTCCTACTGTAAATTCCCCTAAACTTGGCGACAAATTTTTTGGTTTACTTGTAAGATCATTTATTCATATCTTACCAAAAATTTAAGGGTGTTTAGCAGTAAACCCCATAATGTATTTTTATCTTTTGTTTTTCTATGAAAAGTGTTTGACAATCAATACAACAGCAACAACAGGTTGAATACTTTTCAAAGGATAGTGATACCTTGTTTCAGACTTGTATGTGGATTCAGAAATAACTTTATTTTATATAGAGACAGTCTATTATTGTATGCAGTGCAAATGTTAAAACATGATTGTGACAATATGTGTCCTAGCCATCTCAACCTTTCTCTCATTATAGCCTCAGAAAGTAGAATAGAACCATTTTTTTACAGCTTACTATTTGAAGGCAGGTACCAAAAAACGATCTATAGACAATTCCTCTGAAAAACATACAGTAAATTATCCTCCATCTTCCAAAGCGCCCACGTTTCTGGACTGTACTTGACCACTGTCATCAGTGTAGCATCAAAATGATTAGTTCCAAATCTCTTGTCAACACAAAGAAATGTCCAAAACCTGAATGGTACCAAGTTGTTTGCAAGAGAAGAAATGAGAAGTCTAGTCTAAGTTATTTTCAAACAAGTTGGACAATATACAAGGTTGGGATGTATGCATCATTCTCTTTTTGAAATGGGGGCACAACTGAAAAAAACTGCCAAAAATAGGCAAATAATGTGAAAAATAAAATATATTGTAGAAAAATAGCAAGATTCTCGAGATTTTTTTTTTAATTTGGTTCAGGCTTACAATTAGACCCCCCCAGTGTTTCTGTATTTTAATATAATTTACTTTCTTTTGGGAAAAAATCTCCTCTTTTTTTTGCAAATATACTTACTGTTCTGGTTCTATTTTATTTCTATCAAAGATAAAATATGTCCTAAAAATATACTTTTTTCATTCTTTTGGCTAAAACTAGAGAGCCTCTTTACACAACACTTATGGTAAAATTCACTTTTTTCAATTTAATTGCCCAATAAAATAATTATTTATTCTTCTTACATAATTTTATATTCTTAGCTACATTTCCATTCAGTAAATAGCATTTGAATCAATGCTTCTCTTTTTGACTGAACATTTCAAAAACATACTTTCTTGTTCTAGTATCATCCTTAGCAAGTTTTGTTCAATCAACATCTAGCTCTTCTAATTTGGTTAATCAATCAAAATATGCTCAGTTACTTGCTGTCATTGAGGAAATGGGAAAAGATGTAAGGCCAACATATGCTGGAAGTAAAACTAATTCAGAGAGGTTAAAAAGAGGCATTGTCCATGCCCGAATACTTGTTCGTGAATGCCTCATGGAGGTTGAAAGAAGTGCAAGAACATAAATTGATTCTTTTCTTTTTAATAGTGCTAAATAGATGTGAAACTTTGAAGACTTATCAAACACCATTAACTGCTGATTGTGTGGAATTTTGCCCAATTGGAGAATATACTGATTTCTTTGTGTGTGGGAATTACCAGTTGGAAAATGGAGAAAAATCTGAACGAATAGGGAAACTATCCCTTCATAATGTGTCAATGGCTTCCTTAGACCCTATTTGCTCTGTGGATAGTGATGCCATTTTAGATATAAAATTCATGAAGTCACTTGAAAAACCAATATTGGCAAGTGTTGAATCGAGTGGTTATTTTCGACTTTGGGCTGTATCAGGTTTGGAAATAAAATATATAGCTTCAAAGCAACTTTGTTATGACATTTTGCTTTCATGCGACTTTTATGATCTGCAGTCTGCTGTTAGTACGTCTTCAGGAGCACTAGTGTTGTTAGATGTTTCAACAGAAAGTCTTGCAGTTAAAAGCAGTTGGACCCCTCACGACCATGAAGCTTGGATAGTGGCGTTTGATAGAAAGGATAGAAATATTCTGTATTCTGGTAGGTTTTTTCTGTCATTGATACTCCAGAATAAACAGATTTATAAGGTTTTTATTATTTACTATATTTAAAGAAACTTTTTAATCATATTTTGCTCTTCAAAAGTGAAATAGCTAGGCTAATAGTTTGAACCATAATGTTTGCAATGCTCAAAGTCAAAGGCAATGTAATTGCCTTTTCACTGCCTGAAAGGAATTGCCCTTTTAGTAAGGGTATTTTCGGGTCTAATAAGGGCGTAACAATACCAATGGAGGTAGACCCAGATGACCAATACATACACCAATGACCAATACACCCTCCTCCCCTTATTTAGACTAAAAATAAATAATGTAAGGTAATTTTCAATAGGTTAAAAAGTCTTGATAATGGTGTTTCTTCTGTAAAGTGCTATATATGTAAAAAAAGGTAAAAAGTATTTTTTTTAAATAGTGTTTAAGCAATATTTTGGAATCTCCCTCGCCCTAACGGTTAACCAGACAGCTCTTACCCTCCCCTTTTCTTTATCAGGGAAAATCTAAGTAAATTCTCTACTGCCAAATACTTCTTTTTTTGAAGTAAGTTCATTGAAAAAGAGTATTGAATAAGAATAAGTGCAGTAGTGTTGACGGAGTAGAATCATGTGTCCAACATTTGTTTACTTTTTCCTGGCCACTTTATATAGAACAAATGGCCATAGAAACTTGGGAGGGGGCTCATTCAATTGCAATTTGAAGTTTTATAAAAATTTGTTCTACCTATTAACAGTGATCGGTGCAACCCACTCCCCTTCTGTACCCTAAAAATGGATTATAAAAATCCTAAAAATGGATCTTCTAACCAACTCTTGACTTGGTGAAGAAAATGAGGTAAGTCCTGATGTAGTGCAGAAGGGGGCTAACTCATGAATCAGTGTATGAACTATGTAATTCCAAGGTGATGAATTTTTGAAATGCAATGCAAAACGAGTTAAAATCCTGGCTCAGGGCTGAAAGAGCTAGAAGCTCAAGTCGCGCGGTCTGATTAAGTGAAAAATCGAGCTAAGTTCCAATTTTGTGTAAAAGCCAGATATGTTTTGATCATAGATAAAAACAAGCAAAGTTCAAACTGCATTTAGTCCTCCACGGCTGCTAAGGTTTTTAGCCGAAAGATAAGCCTGTACCACCTTGTTTAAAATGGAAACATACAGTAAATTCCTATATGCATTGCTCGAGGCACAAAATATCCCCATGACTATTTCAAACCCCCCTTTCCCCTAACCATCCGGCTTTTTTTTAGCAAAAAGAAAGGTATTTTACACCTTGTATGAATAAAACCACGCAAACATTTTCAGTATTGTATGGTTGGATAACAAAAATCAGCCAATGGGGATTCCTGCATCCTAGCCCTTCCTCCCCTGCCACCAACTTTCTAGCAGAAAGGTTGCACCTTGTTTAAACCAATTCCCAATCTATGTGACTGGAAGATCAAATTGGACCCTTAGCATATATAACGCCATTCCCCATCTCGAAATTTTTATCAGAAAGCCGTTGAAAAGACTTTTTTTTATGTACAACACAATTTACCTGTTGAAAACAAGAATTATAGACCAATTTCTGTTGTTTTTTATTTTCAAATTTCGAAAAATGATCTTAGTACATTTTCTTTTAAATGATTTAGTACATTTTTTTATGCATAAAATAACCAGGAGTTAAATAAAAATTATTCAGCCTTAACGTTTTAAGTTTTACTGATTATTTGACTTTATTGCTGCTCATTGTAGGTTCTAGTATTGCCCTTTGCTTTTCTTAGTAAAAATTTTTTGGGAAAGTTTTGTTTATTAGTTTCTATTCCTTTTAATTCCTTTGGATGGGATTAATTTCTGTCCTGATTCAAGAAGTAACATTTTGAATTAAAATATCGGAATGCAAGAATCGAATGTTGAAGCAGCCATAGTCCTGTGCAATAATTTGTTTGTCATATTTTACTAAAAATTGTTCTTGGATTAGGAGGGGATTGCAGTCAAACGAATTGAAAATACATGAAGAAGATTTGAACTTCTGTTGGCCATTATGAACCCCCTATTATATGGGTACCCTTGAATGTAGACACATCTCGACCCTATTTTAATTAAAAGATAATTTTCATGTTTTGTTCTGCTTGATTAATTAATGTGTTTAGATATATGCTTGACCAGATCATTTATGATTGGATTTCAGTTTTGTTGTCTTTAAATAAAATTATGTATGTGTCTTTCTCTAAAATATCTTCAGTTTTTCAAACGTAGTCTTGTGAGAAAAAAGTTTTGAATATCTTATAATGTGCAGTTAGTTTATTATAAGATGTATATAAAATTCTCAATCATATCTTGCTCCTAAAACAAAAAAGACAATTGTGGTAACGATGTCCATAAAAAAATGGTGCTTTTGGTGTTTGATGGTGATTGCAAGAGATCAGCTTCTCTATATGCCTCGAAACCTATTAATAGCATTGTTATTACACAGGCTACTAAGAGACAGCTTTGGCTGAGGTCCAAGCCAAAAAGCTGCTGAGCCAATGGGTGGAGACTTAAACTCAATATACCAAAATTTGGACCTTACAAATTTTTAATTGTTTAGCCTAAGATTTATTCCTTAGAGTTTTAATTCTTGTTCAGTTAAGTTTTATTTATTTATTTCAGTAATTTGGGCTTGTTTAGTGTTGGTGTATTATATGACTTGATTTCTGCTCGTTTTAGGTTTAAAGTGTCTTATAAACTAATCAAAGTATATTGTAATGTCCAAACCAAAAGCTTTTTATTATTATTACCGTTATTGTTTTTACCTACCCTATTAAATCAAAAAGTGATGAGCCTAAGCATAGAAACAAAATATAAATTCTAAGAAGAGAATAAAGAAGAAAAGAAAGTACAAAATGGATGCATATAAAATATATACCTCAAGCATAAAAACAAATCTCGAGATATGTCATACCATGCTATTCTTTTGAATATAAAAACCTTTCCTGAATTAATCTTGTTTTCAAAAGTATAAATGCAAATACTTACCAATGAACTTTATCTCAGTTTTTATAGGAAAATGTAGTATAATTTGTCCCTTTTGTCATATATAATGGGGTAAATTTATATGTTTTATAAAATGAAGTTAAAAATGCTTCTAACTGCATGACAAGTATTGATAAGAAATGCCATGTTCTTGTTATATTGAAATATTGGAAAGTCAACTGCACACAAATCAAGTGTTACCAATAAATTAAGTTAAAAGGCTGTTAAATAAATTTAAAAGTTATATATATATATATATATATATATATATATATATATATATATATATATATATATATATATATATATATATATATATATATATACATATATAATATATAATATATATTTATCTATATATTATGTGTGTGTGTTTTCAAATGCACAAATCAATTCAAAATAGCTCATGTAAACCAAATAGAAATTGCAAATAGAATTCTACTTTCAACATCTTCATAGCCTTTACTTTCTTTGCAAATAATACTACCTAGGTAAGGGAAGCTATGCACTTGATTAATCTTCTTGTTACCCAGCATCACCACTTCCACTTCATTTATTCCTAGTCTTGGTGACTTGGTGACTCTCCAAAACGACATTCAGTTTGCAAACATTTTCATCTAGGCACTCAAATTGTCAGTATAATTTAAGTCTGTATGAATTATACTTTTCCATTTGTTCCCATGCCCTCCCATACCCTTTGCTGTGTTCCTTAGGACAAAATTCATGAAAATGATCCATATAAACAGGGATAGAATGCAACCTTGCTGAACTCCCGATTTAATACAAAACCGGCTACTAACATCAGTTCCTACCTGAAACGGAGTGATTTCATTCTCTTACATAGGACTAATCACTTTAATGTGTTTATCTGTTATATTGCACAATGATAGAATATTTGCTAAAGCTCTTCTATTGGCAGAATCCTGCGCTTTTTCATAATTTATAAAACTAAGGACTAAAGG
Organism: Artemia franciscana; assembly: GCF_032884065.1. Taxonomy (NCBI): domain Eukaryota; kingdom Metazoa; phylum Arthropoda; class Branchiopoda; order Anostraca; family Artemiidae; genus Artemia; species Artemia franciscana. Next base: position 23,782,072 of record NC_088863.1, on the reverse strand, counting down.
GATTTTATAACTTAGACATTTATTAATTTAATGGTGTTAATAATGTGGTATTTATTGATCTCAGTTATTAACATAAGAGTGAAAATTCAGTTGATTCCTTTCCCCTTCTTAAAACCACACCGCTCTTTTCTGAAAACTTTATCGACAGTATCTCTAAGTCTAAAAAGTATTAGTATGCTAAGTAATTTGCTTCCTACACAAACCAGGCTAATGCTAATGTAAGTATCACACTTATTCTCGGCATCTATTTCATACAGGGGTTTAATTGTAGTTTTTCTTAAGTTGCTAGGTGCTTCCCCTTTTCAGTGGAAAAACAAGATCTTATAAAGATAGTGGCGGTTCTGGCCTCTCTTGTGCTCGGGGCAAAGCTTTAATTAGTACCTATTCTTTCCCTCTCCCCTCCAGTCTCCAAGTAATTTTCAGGCCAAATTTTTGAAAAATGTTCATTTATTAACAAAATTTTAAAATAAATTATCACAAAAACATTAAAATTAATTAAATTCTGTCTGCTTCCTTTTATTTTCAAGGAATGGTGATGAAGATTTGGGAAAAATGAAAATTTCTGATTCAATTTGCTCATGCTTATTGTCAACTGTGCCCTCTACTTTATTTGAATCTAAATAAAATTAAAAAGATGTTTATAACCTTTAGATTATTGATTTGAAATTTTGCGCCTCTAAAATTTCTGTGCCCGTGGTGAGTGCCCACTCTGTCCCCCACCCCTAAAGCCGCCTCTGTATGAAGAATCAGTAAGTTTCTAGTATGAAATTTACTGTAAGAGCTATGCTGCTTTGAGCTTTGCTGTGAGAAGGTTAAATTGCTGGTTTGAGCAAAATGTGGCTTTTGTTTAGTCAGCCTTCAACTGTGCTGATTGAGAAAAAGAAAGTTCACTATTGAGCTGGCTTTTGAAAGTCTGCTGCACTGATTGTGTTACTGATTATGATATGCACATTGTTTTGATATAGTTACTACAGTGTTCTAAATGTTGGGATCAACTATCTCATAAAACAGAAGATGAATACAACACTAAGGAACTAAAATTGCCACCAGCTAAAGCTATTGTTCTTGTAAAGGCACAAATCTGCTGGATATTTAATTAGCACAGGATAATCGGCATTGTTTGCAAATCAGCTTGCCTGAAAGCAAGTAAAACACAAGGTTGAAAGGGATAAACGTTTTTTAACTACTTTGCTGAACCAGCTGTCACAAGAAGCCAATCCTAGCCGAACCGTCCTAGTCGAGTGATTATCACGCTAGATTTGACATCTTTTATCCTCGAGGACGAGGGTTTAGTCATGCTGCCGCTGGTCAATGCCTTACTCTGTACTCTCAGCTAGAGTCGACCCAGCTCTAAATGGGTACTAGTAGAAATCTGTTGAAGATAAACAGGAAGAGTGTGCGAAATCACAGGATGGCTGGCTCCCACCCTAATTACACTTCCTGACTGAAAGATCGTCAAACGGAGATTAGCACCGTCAGTTGGGACTGTAAAGTTTTATGCCATATTCATTATACTTTTTTTTACCTTTACAAAACGTCAATATGATGAAACCATTGCTGAACAGAGGAAAACATTTATAATTGAAGATTATCTGATCATTTAAACTCCCCTTTATTAGGCCCACGGATTCAAACCTTCATTGTTAACAGCATATTCTATTCAAAATTTTCACTCTAGGAGTGTTTTCCTGGATGCTATCTTGGTTCAGTTCTCTTTTGACATCATCTAATGGAACTATTCCTTTTTTAAATCAGGAACTATTTTTGCTTCATTATGACTCTCCATAATCGTTTCTATTCAGAGTGAGTTCTTAGTTTTACTGGAATATGTACATCCCTGGGCTTTATTAATGTGGCCACATTTTTGTATAATGAGTCTTATTAAATTGAATTTTAAAGAAATATTTTCTTTTGCCAGAACGTCCATCTTTTTACTCCTTTTAATGTACTTCCTCAAAATTTTCAAGGGGTAAGGCTCTTGGAATCTTAGTGTTTAATAATTACCCACACCAGTTACCTACTAACAAGAACAATGGTAGACATATGTCAGCTAAATCGAAAAAAAAGTTTTAATCGATTGCATTCATTTTTGTTGGATTTTTTTTTGTGGAAAATTGTCCCTCTTGGAAGTTTTGTATTGAATCTGACATCTGTTTTATTTATTTCATTCTGAAAAGACTTGGCCAGGGGACAATAAGGTTCAATAGCAACTATTTGATAATATATGAGGCAACTTTTTATAACGAATTGATATCCTTTCTTTTTGAAATGAAAGCTGGGCCTTGCAGTGATAGAGATATAGCTTTTCTACCACTGCAAGGACATACCTTGAAATAAATGCCAGAAAATGACAAAAGAAGTTTAAAAAACATGTAAGAGGCTTAGAGACAAAGTGGCAGACATTTTTATGATCTTCTAACTCTATTGCTCGCAGCTTGTGCACCTCAGTTCTGATGAAGGTGCACCTGCTATGAGCTTTTACACAAAGACCCTCTAAAAGACAATTTTATAACTATCCATCAACAACTTTTTATCAAAGAATGCTGCCAGTTTGCTCTCTTGAAACATCTAGAAACTTCAGTGAATTATGCCGAGAAAGGTGTTAAGTTCCAATTGTTGATAGCTTATTCATTAAATACACTCTAAAAGACAATATTTTATAGCTTGTTATCATCAAATAAATACACTCTTGCTACCTACCTCCTCTTGCAGAACGTCAAGAAGCATCGGTCATGACAATGAATCAGTCCCGGTGTAACTATAGTAAGCTTCCATGTTTATAGTAATAACTCTTGTTCTGATGTATTTCTTAACAGTCTAGTGCAATTATTTAGGTTCAGATGACTGTTGTCTTAGAATGTATGATACTCGTCTTTCACTTGGCAAAGGCACCCTTCTTGGGAAGAAAGGAGACATGGGAATAACAAGCATTCAATCTCATCCATTCGAAGACTACTTACTTGCTAGTGGAAGGTAAATTATGAGTTTTATGAATCTTAAACTTGTAAAATTGCCTGTTTTGTTTAAGAGATTAAGCGTTTGTCTTTCTCGAATATTTTTTCAATTTTTATAACGGGTTTCTCAGCCATTGAAAGGTAGAGTTTGCTTCTACATCCTGTGAGATGGACGGGTGTAGGGTTTGGATTGATAGAAATTTGCATACTGTCTAGATTTGAGAACAAATAGGAACAGTTCGTTGTTGAGTAAAAGTAAAGACGCTTCCTTGACCCTGTAACTATTAATAATTGGCTTTGCCGTCGCCATTAAACTTGCTTGGACCCATAGGCCAGTCGCACGCTTTCTGCAATGACGTCACGTTTTCTTTGTTCATGCCTCGCATACCTGTCATTTTCTGTCTACGTTGCTATTCAACGTTGTCAACGTTGTTATTCTGTTATTCAAAGTCGAATGCCGCAAAACTTTTTTTTTTGTTTATGAATTAGCTTTCTATATCTCCAGGCATGTTAACTTCTATGAATAACTGTTGTAGAATAAAACATTCGTAACAAATTATCTTCTGAGAATTTTTATTTATTTTCTAACCGTGTTTACGAATGGAGAGTGTGTAAGGCTCAGCCAAACTGTAATACAAGGTCAATTGTGGATCTTGGTGAATAAAACCTTGTAATTTGCATTATAACAACATTTTACATGCAACTAAGATAATATTTTAATATTACTTTCTTAATTTGTATAATTAAAACATTAAATGAAAACAATAATTCGACTTCTACCTCTCATTTTAATATTAACTTAATGATTATAGACTTCAAAGACAAATACGGATTATTTTGTTATACATCTTCATTTATATGAAGAAGGTTGTATTATATAGGTTTGGTATTCCTATCTAGATCTACTTTCAATAAATTAACCTTACATTAAGAAATAAAACAAGTTCTTCATTTAATGAGCACCTCATATTTTTAATTATTTTTCTTTTATTTTATTACCTCCTAAATTATAAATAAAAAATAAATTACATTGGACAAGATAAGACAAAATAGTCCTGACACGTGCCTTGCAGTTTGTGCAGGTCCTGAAGTAAACACTTTTTCACCTAGGAGAAGCTCATTTTTTTGTATAAAACAGCGCAGGAAATCCTAAATAAGCCTATGAGGAATGTCTTTGTGAAATGCATCAATTATTTGAATAACTGAGTTGGATAGTTCCTAGGATACTGAGTAATGAAGGGAGGAAATCAACAAAGAAATGATTAATTTGCCTAATTCTTTATTTTCTAGTTGGTATATAAAATCAGGAGGTAGAAAAGGGGAAATTTTTTCATCTGTTATCTCAGTTGTCCGAAAAAATGCTATCTGTAGGATGATTTAAAAAAAAAAAAAAAATTAATGAAAGTAAAGAGCAAAATTTAGATTTTCCATGTGTCTTTTTTGTGTCTGAAAGTGAAAAAAAGAGGATCCATGACTTCTAGCTTTTAAAAAGTATACAGCAAGGTATTAGTATTAAACAGATCCTATCTATGGTTGTAAAAGGATAAATAACACAGTTTGTCCCCTGTCTCTCCTGACTCTACACTTCATCCTATATTTATTCCAAATGAGGATACGTCGCAGGCTAAATCTCTATTTCATCTGATTGTTTTTCCATTTTGTCTAAAACCTCTGTCATGGACAGTTTGAAAATGTAGGCCTTAAACTTTCCTGGACCATAGATACCCCATTCTCCATAGAAAAATCTGCTGGCCTCGAGCATATTAGATGGTGTGTAACTAGGCTATAGTCTATAACCGTTAGATTGCTTTTGTATACATGCTACAATGGCGTTTCTGAACTGCATTTTCATGGTCTTCTTTTGTGTTTAGTGACGACTGTTTTGTTACGCTTCAGCTTAGCTTCTGAGACTGGGAGGCTGTATGAACAGCTTCCTGTGATTCCTGCACCCTGCTTAGGGTCCAGCTGTGGGCTAACAATTTTTCTAAATCTCTGGAAAATCCAGGTTTGATGATTATTCAGGACAAAATATATGAAATGAATCTTCTATTCCCTTAGTTTTAGTTCTGCCCGAAGAGCGTACTCTTTCCTGCTTGGAATAATAACTTCTGATCCTTTTCCACTTGAGGTGTAGAAAATTACCTCAAAGATCATACAACCCATGTTTTGTTAATTCAGTGGCAATAGACCCAATGGTTTTTATCGTACCTATGCGCATAATTGATCTGGCTGGATTTGTCTGGCACTATTTTTATCATTGGAGTTTTTATGTCTTGTATTGTTTAGCAGTAAGGGTGTGGGAAACTGATGAGCTCACCAACGCCCCCCCCCCCGCACACACACACACTTCCCACAAATAAATCTGAATGGCAGATATCTATGATTTAACACAACATTAAAATCAAATTCGCGTTTATGTTTCTTTAACAGTGTCAGTCAGGTCCTCAATAAAATCATTCAAGATACATGATTCTTTCCCTGGTACCTAAAATATAGCCCTCTCCCCCAAGGCACGTTGGCAGGAGTTTCTTTCGGCGCAAAGATAGTAAATAGGGGGGAACAAATGCAAAAATACAGCGAATTATTTCGAAAATGTTGGAAATTATGGGACAAATCGCGAAAACCTTGAAGTTCTGCGAAGGGAAACAGGTCAGAAGGCCCTGTTTTTAGCTTTTTGTGACTCTGTAGTATGATTTTCTGGAGAATGTGAACACAACTTCTATTTCAGTATATGGCATATTTTGTCAATACAAAACCTTTTTCTTCTTTAGTGACACCAACAAATTTACATAAGGGGCCACACGGCCAAGGCCTTACACAACAAGGCCTTATTGCCTAATAGGGCTGAGTAGACTGCAGCCTCCAATAATACATAATTTTTAAAGTGCAAATTGAATTTCTGTGAAAAATCAGTAAAGCAAGCTTTGCAAAAATTTTCATTGAGTAAATTACCGTGCTTCAAATGAAATATTTTGTTTGCATAATAGAGAGGCTCCGAACACCCAGCATTGTACATTAAGCTCTTAATTTGACGTTTTTTTCCAACGTGACCAGATTCGTCCTGCGCCCTTTTCATTGATTTTTTTTCCCCATGGCATATTTCTCCAAGGAAAGATCCTCTCACATAGCCCCCTCCCTCAACCCTACCCCCAAAACCAAAAAAATCCCCCTGAAAACGTCTGTACACTTCCCAATAACCATTATTATATGTAAACACTGGTTGAAGTTTGTAACTTGCAACCCCTCCTCCAGGGACTGTGGGGGAGTAAGTCATCCCCAAAAACATAGTTATTATGATTTTCGACTATGCTAAACAAAATGGCTATCTCAAAATTTTGATCCGTTGACTTTGGGAAACAAATGAGCGTGGGAGGGGGCCTAGATGCCCTCCAATTTTTTTGGTCACTTAAAAAGGGCACTAGAACTTTTCATTTCCGTTAGAATGAGCCCTCTTTCGACATTCTAGGACCACTTGGTCGATACGATGACCCCTGGGGAAAAAAAACAAACAAACAAATAAACACGCACCCGTGATTTGTCTTCTGGCAAAAAATGCAAAATTCCACATTTTTGTAGATAGGAGCTTGAAACTTCTACAGTAGGGTTCTCTGATACGCTGAATCTGATGGTGTCATTTTCGTTAAGATCCTACGACTTTTAGGGGTGTTTCCCCCTATTCTCCTAAATAAGGCAAATTTTCTCAGGCTCGTAACTTTTGATGGCTAAGACTAAACTTGATGAAACTTATATATTTAAAATCAGCATTAAAATGCGATTCTTTTGATGTAGCTATTGATATCAAAATTCAATTTTTTAGAGTTTTGGTTACTATTGAGCCGGATCGCTCCTTACTACAGTTCGTTACCACGAACTGTTTGATTGATCTTTTGACAAAGAAAAAATATTCTGATTGACAAATCGTTGCTCCTCTTTGTAATTGTGTCAGTTATATAATTCATAGAAGTTATTCTTGTTGATAAGGGAGGTCATTCTGACTATATGGCATAATATATATTATATATATATATATATATATATATATATATATATATATATATATATATATATATATATATATATATAAGTTGTTTGTGTGTTATGTCTGTTACACTATGTCTGTTACGCCAGATTATGAAAAATAAAGAAGAAAAAGAAAGCAAACTAAAATGTAAAAACTGGGAATTGCATAAATATTTCGAAATATTTTGACAATAGATTAAAGTAATTCGAAAACCTTAAAACAGATACTTAAAATTTGAGGTTTATTATAAATTGTTGAGCTTTAGCAAGCTTGGCATGTAAAGAGGAATTTTTAGTATAGATCTTAAAATGACAGAAGAAACAGCCGAGGAAGCTGCTCAAATAGTTAATTGAAAGAGAAAATTTAGTATAAATCCTACAATGGCAGAAGAAACAGCCGAGGAATCTGCTCAAAGGGTTAATGCCAAAAGGCTTGCGGCTAAAGAACGCAAAACCGCGCAGTTAGATAAAAATCCACCTGGACAGTGAGAGTCAAAACGTATCAAAATTGAAAATGACAGCGATGATGATTGGGTTTGGGATTTTGACTTGGATAAGGTCATCAATGCCTACCAGATTTTAGTTAAAAAAACAAAGGTTCGGCGATATGTATTTCATAGTGACGCTGAAAAATAAAGAAGAAAAAGAAAACTGAAAAAAGAAAAATGGTAAAAAACTAAAAAAAACTAAAAAATTAAAAAAATTAAAAAAAAACCTAAAAAGAAAAAACATAAAAAAATAAAAAAATAAAAAAAGGTAAAACACTAAAAAGAAAAGAAAAACTAAAAAAAGCTAAAAAACTAAAAAAAAACTGGGAATTGCACAAATATTTCAATATATTTTTTTTTGACAATAGATTAAAGTAATTCGAAAACCTTAAAACAGACACCCACAATTTTAAGGTTTATTATAAATTGTTGGAGCTTTAGCATGGTTGGCACGTAAAGATTTTTCCAAGTGTGAATGTTAGAATGAACATTGACAAATTGAAGAAAACAAATCAATAAAAAGAAGAAACTAAAAAAAAGAAAAACTAAAAAAGAAAAAAACTAAGAAAAGAAAAACTAAAAAATAAAAATAAATAAAAAGAAACTGTATGTATCTATATATATAAAAATAAGTTGTATATATGCATGTTTGTTTGTTTGTGGGTTTGCATTTGACGTCATTATAAGTATATAATGCTTTGTATATGACGTCATTATAAGATGACACTACAGACCGGGACCCAAATGACGACCGGGACACAGGGAATATAAATGACGACCGGGACACTCAAAGAGAAATTACAGACCGGGACATAAATGACGACCGGGACAGAGGGAATATAAATGACGACCGGGACACTCAAAGAGAAATTACAGACTGGGATACCGGGACACAAATGACGACCAGGACACAGGGAATATAAATGACGACCAGGACACAGGGACACAACTACAACGGGGACGCCGGGGGCACAGGGAATGTTCGATTAGCAATCACCATCAACAAAGCTCAAGGGCAATCGTTAGAAAAATGCGGTATAGATCTGAATACGGATTGTTTTCCCATGGACAATTATTATGTTGCATGTTCAAGAGTTGGTAAACCTAACAATCTATTTATATGGACAGACAATGTGACAGCAAAGAATGTTGTATATTCGCAAGTTTTACGTAGTTAAATATATATATATATATATATATCTATATATATAAAAATAAGTTGTCTGTCTGTGGATCTGTGGATCAGGTGACGTCATGTTTCTGTGTCGGCTGACGTCATGAAATTAGTTGTCGTCATTTATGTTATGACGATGCTTAGTATATTGTAAAACACATTAATTTGGTTAATAATATACCATTTAAAACACCAAAATGAACATGCTGGAGTAGTCACTCGGTGAGAGAGGGTGTCAGAACGGAGAATGAAGGTCCCAGGTTCAAATCCTGGTTAGGCTAAAAAAGGTAAAAAACTAAAAACTAAAAAAAAACTGAAAAAACTAAAAAAAAGGCAAAAACTACAAAAAAAAAACTAAAAACTAATAAAAAAAAATAAAAAGGCTAAAAAACTAAAAAAGCTAAAAAAAAAAGGTAAAAACCAATAAAAAACTAAAAAGAAGAAAAGGAAAAAAACTAAAAAAAATTTTCATCTAAAAAACTAAAAAAACTAAAAAAGGTAAGAACTAAAAAAGAAAAAAATAAATGACGACACTCAAAGAGAAAGCGACCGGGACAAAAGGAATGTTCGATTAGCAATCAACAAAGCACCGGGACACAGGGAGTATAAATGACGACCAGGACATAAGTAAAAAAAAAAACTAAAAAAATTAAAAAGAAGGTAAAAACTACAAAAAAACTAAAAAGAAAAAAAACTAAAAACTAATAAAAAAACTAAAAAATCTAAAAATCTAAATAAACTAAAAAAGAAAAAAAATAAAAAAGGAAAAAAATAAAGGAGAAAAACAAAACTAAAAAACGAATGTATATACAGACCGGGACACCGGGATACAAATGACGACCGGGACACAGGGAATATAAATGACCATACATAAGCCATAATGACCAGGACATAAGTAAAAAATATAAATGACGACCGGGACACAGGGACACAACTACAACGGGGACGCCGGGGGGCACAGGGGGATATAAATGACGACCGGGACAGGGAATGGTCGATTAGCAATCACCATCAACAAAGCTCAAGGGCAATCATTAGAATCATGAGGTATAGATCTGAATACGGATTGTTTTCCCATGGACCATTATATGTTGCATGTTCAAGAGTCGGTAAACCTGACAATCTATTGTCAGGGCCCCCACCAACTAGGTGTTGGGGTGGCGCGAAGCGCCACCCCAACAGCTAGTCTATATATATAAAAATAAGTTGTCTGTCTGTGGATCTGTGGATCAGGTGACGTCATGTTTCTGTGTCGGCTGACGTCATGAAATTAGTTGTCGTCATTTTTGTTATGACGATGCTTAGTATATTGTAAAACACATTAATTTGGTTAATAATATACCATTTAAAACACCAAAATGGACATGCTGGAGTAGTCACTCGGTGAGAGAGGGTGTCAGAACGGAGAATGAAGGTCCCAGGTTCAAATCCTGGTTAGGCTAAAAAAGGTAAAAACTAAAAACTAAAAAAAAAACTGAAAAAACTAAAAAAGGCAAAAACTACAGAAAAAACTAAAAACTAATAAAAAAAATAAAAAAGCCGAAAAACTAAAAAAACTAAAGAAACTAAAAAAAAGATCCCCCTGTGCACAGGGGGATATAAATGACGACCGGGACACCGGGACACAAGGAATATAAATGACGCCCGGGACGCTCAAAGAGAAATCACAGACTGGGACACCGGGACACAAATGACGACCGGGACACTGAGAATATAAATGACGACCGGGACACAGGGACATAACTACAAAGGGGACGCCGGGGTGCACAGGGGGATATATAAATGACGATGGCGACTCAGGGAATGGTCGATTAGCAATCACCATCAACAAAGCTCAAGGGCAATCATTAGAATCATGAGGTATAGATCTGAATACGGATTGTTTTCCCATGGACCATTATATGTTGCATGTTCAAGAGTCGGTAAACCTGACAATCTATTTATATGCACAGACAATGGGACAGCAAAGAATGTTGTATATTCGCAAGTTTTACGTAGTTAAAAACATATATATATATATATATATATATATATATATATATATATATATATATATATATATATATATATATATATATATCTATATTCACAGGTGGGACATAGGGACACAACTACAATGGCGCGTAACTAATATGGCGCGTAACGACTTACGCGCGCGGGGGGGCTTGGGGGGGGGCGCGAAGCGCCCCCACCAACTAGGTGTTGGGGTGGCGCGAAGCGCCACCCCAACAGCTAGTATATATATATATATATATATATATATATATATATATATATATATATATATATATATATATATATATATATATATTCACAGGTGGGGCACAGGGACACAACTACAATGGCGCGTAACGACTTACGCGCGCGGGGTGCTTGGAGGGGGGGTGCGAAGCGCCTCCACCAACTAGGTGTTGGGACCCCAACAGCTAGTATGGCATATAGAAAATTGTATTATATAGTAATTGTTCTGGGAAGGTATATAGCGCTTTATACAATATTAGAACGTTTAAAATCATAGTTGAATTTTTTCAGTCATAAGAATCGCTGTTTTGGCCATTAAGACAAAAGAAACTAAACATAATGACCTTTCTCGTTCATTTTTCTATCATTTCTTATTTACATGATTTTATTAATATATTGAAATATTTCATCAGATTGAACTCTTTAAAAGCTCACTCCTAGATAGTTTTCATTCTGAGGGTGGGCTGGGACATGAACTGCTTCGGATGCTCCAATTAAGACGAAACTTCTGGTAGCGGATTGAACTGTATATGAATTGTTTTGTTGGGGTTCCATTTCATGTAGTCTTTCTTGTTCGGAAATAGTTAATATTTAAAAAAAGTTTACTTTCAATATACGTTTCTAATTCCAGCTCATGGAGTTGTTCTCACGGAGTTGCCCTTTATGTGGCATAGCCGGAGTTAGATTTTTACTCGGGGGGGGGGGGGGTAGGATTTTTCAACCCTTGCTGCACCATCGATACTGTAAATATTGCAATTTTAACCATAAATATTACAATTTAAGTTTGTTTTGCTGCCTTCTAGCGTGCTGCTCGGGGCACTTACTCCCTCTAGCCCCCCTAAGTCTGGCAATGTTTTATGGTTATTATTGCTGATTGAGAGTAAACGGATTAAGAATAACTTTAAATTTTTGGTAATGTAATGTTGCTGAAAAAAATAAAGCGATTAACCCTTGTTATGAGAAAATTCAATAAACAAGATTAAAGAAATATACTCTTTGATTATCACATACCGATAATTCAAACATTACTCAATTCATTTAGAACTTTTATAAAACCAACCCACAAAAAGTAGCTCTTGTCAAATACAACACAAGCGTAACTTAATCAAGGCAGTGCTATGTCTAGCTAAACTTAGACAAAAATAATTTAATCCACTCAAATTTCCAACCAATAAACAATACCCAACAGAAGTAAAAAGCGACATCAGTCGCTGGATACTTCAAACGATCAGTAGGGGCAACACGTCACAGAACAACGAATCATATGACATATAAGAAGACATTTAGCAAGATAGGGGGTGTATGAGCGTAATGGTCTAAATGCGTATTCTTGAACGTGGTACATAATGACGATAAGGATGCCAACTGCAATGCAATCAATACATGACATGACAAAGCCGTCCCATTGAAAAAAACGTAACGACGCTTATGATAAAGACGCTGGGAACAAAGGTATTGACATGTGACATCACCGTCGTCATCATCGGGACCCTCATTATCGGAGATGTCATCAAAGACGTCACCATCAATGCTGCCGTTGTGCGCGATATTATAGTTATCATCAATGATCATCATCAATATCGTCACATTCATCAGAACCATCATTATCGTAGGTTTTGGTTTTTTTTTGTTGAGATCATTGTCACCATTAACATCATCAATTAAACACATCTAAATAGCCCTACAAACATTTCCCCCTCAATAACGCCTCCATCCCCTAGTCCTCCATCTACCTATTTACAAGGAGAGTTGCCACCATGCCGCATTGATTATATAACTTTTGCCCGTTTGAGTTGTGTTGATTTATTGGTTTATTGTTCCGTAGGTTAATTTTTGGAGGGTTGGATTTTGCCTGGGCTGTGGTTTGCTTGGCTTCATCTTTCTTAGTTTAATCCTATTTGTTTTTATTGTTGCATGGGTTGAGTCTTGTTGATTTTTATTTTTTGCTGGGTTTGTATTTTGCTTGTGAATTTTACGCGATTTGTGCATTTTCTTTCGTATAAACCCTTCTTAATCCCCCCCCCTCAAAAGCTTTGGCTGTGTAAATCTATATCTAAATTTAAGTTCCAGCAAAAACCAGCATTAATTCACCTGCACAGACCACAACTTACCTCTGCAAAATTTAACCCAGTAAAACCCTAAGAAACAACCTTTTCTTTTTTCTTGGCAGCCGAAACGGGTTGTTATAACGTAAGCTAACAAGTTAGTAAATGTCAGACTAGACTAGTAAGTTCCAATTGGACAATAGATTAGAACTGGGTTTGCGCAGCTGTTTCGTTTTCGCAAATATATATATATATATATATATATATATATATATATATATATATATATATATATATATATATATATATATATATATATATATATATATATATATATATATCTATATATATAAAAATAAGTTGTCTGTGGATCTGTGGATCGTGGATCAGGTGACGTCACCTGAAAAAACTGGATCAGGTGACGTCAAAACTGAAAAAACTAAAAAAAGGCAAAAACTACAAAAAAAACTAAAAACTAATAAAAAAAATAAAAAAGCTAAAAAACTAAAAAAACTAAAAAAAAAGGCAAAAACTACAAAAAAAACTAAAAACTAATAAAAAAGCTAAAAAACTAAAAAAACTAAAAAAAAGCAAAAACTACAAAAAAACTAAAAACTAATAAAAAAAATAAAAAAACTAAAAAAACTAAAAAAGGTAAAAAACTAAAAAAACTAAAAACTAAAAAAAAGGAAAAAACTGAAAAATAAGCTAAAATAAAGGTAAAAACCAATAAAAAACTAAAAAAAAAACTGAAAAAACTAAAAAAAGGCAAAAACTACAAAAAAACTAAAAACTAATAAAAAAAGTAAAAAAGCTAAAAAACTAAAAAAACTAAAAAAACTAAAAAAACTAAAAAAAGGTAAAAAACTAAAAAAAAATAAAAAATAAAAAAAACTAAAAAAAAGGAAAAAACTGAAAAATAAGCTAAAATAAAGGTAAAAACCAATAAAAAACTAAAAAGAAAAAAAGGAAAAAACTAAAAAAAATTTTCATCTAAAAAACTAAAAAAAACTAAAAAAGGTAAAAACTAAAAGAACTAAAAAAGAAAAAAATAAATGACGACACTCAAAGAGAAAGCGACCAGGACAAAAGGAATGTTCGATTAGCAATCAACAAAGCACCGGGACACAGGGAGTATAAATGACGACCAGGACATAAGTAAAAAAAAAAACTAACAAAACTAAAAAGAAGGTAAAAACTACAAAAAAACTAAAAAGAAAAAAAAACTAAAAACTAATAAAAAAACTAAAAAATCTAAAAATCTAAATAAACTAAAAAAGAAAAAAAAAGGAAAAAAATAAAGGAGAAAAACAAAACTAAAAAACGAATGTATATACAGACCGGGACACCGGGATACAAATGACGACCGGGACACAGGGAATATAAATGACGACCGGGACACCGGGACAGGGAATGGTCGATTAGCAATCACCATCAACAAAGCTCAAGGGCAATCATTAGAATCATGAGGTATAGATCTGAATACAGATTGTTTTCCCATGGACCATTATATGTTGCATGTTCAAGAGTCGGTAAACCTGACAATCTATTTATATGCAAAGACAATGGGACAGCAAAGAATGTTGTATATTCGCAAGTTTTACGTAGTTAAAACCATATATATATATATATATATATATATATATATATATATATATATATATATATATATATATATATATATATATATATATATATTCACAGGTGGGACATAGGGACACAACTACAATGGCGCGTAACTATTATGGCGCGTAACGACTTACGCGCGCGGGGGGGCTTGGGGGGGGGGCGCGAAGCGCCCCCACCAACTAGGTGTTGGGGTGGCGCGAAGCGCCACCCCAACAGCTAGTATATATATAAAAATAAGTTGTCTGTCTGTCTGTCTGTGGATCAGGTGACGTCATGTTTCTGTGTTGACTGATGTCATGAAATTAGTTGTCGTCATTTTTGCTTTGACGGTGACGTCATTAACGGTATTTGAACGCAAAACCGCGCAGTTAGATGAAAATCCACCTGGACAGCGAGAGTCAAAACATATCAAAACTGAAAATGATAGCGATGATGATTGGTTTTGGGATTTTGACTTGGATAAGGTCATCAATGCCTACCAGATTTAAGTTAAAAAAACAAAGGTTCGTCGATATGTACTTCATAGTGACGCTGAAAAATAAAGAAGGAAAAGAAAACTGAAAAAAGAAAAAAGGTAAAAAACTAAAAAAAAACTAAAAAGAAAAAACACTCACCTTAACTTACAGACCGGGACACAAATGACGACCGAGACAGAGGGAATATAAGTGACGACCGGGAACCTCAAAGAGAAATTACAGACTGGGACACCCGGACACAAATCACGACCGGGACACAGGGAATATAAATGACGACCGGGACACAGGGACACAACTACAACGGGGACGCCGGGGGCACAGGCGGGATATATAAATGACGACCGGGACACAGGGATTGTTCGAATAGAAATTACAGACCGGGACACAAATGACGACCGGGACACCGGGAAACAGGGAATATAAATGACGACCGTGACACTCAAAGAGAAATTACAAACTGGGACACCGGGACACAAATGACGACCGGGACACAGGGAATATAAATGACGACCGGGACACAGGGACACATCATTAGAATAATGAGGTATAGATCTGAATACGGATTGTTTTTCCCATGGACAATTATATGTTGCATGTTCAAGAGTCAGTAAACCTGACAATCTATTTATATGCACAGACAATGGGACAGCGAAGAATGTTGTATATTCGCATGTTTTACGTAGTTAAAAACATATATTTATATCTATCTCTATTCACAGGTGGGACACAGGGACACAACTACAATGGCGCGTAACTAATATGGTGCGTAACGACTTACAAGCGCGGGGGGACTTGGGGGGGGGCGCGAAGCGTCCCACCAACTAGGTGTTGGGGTGGCGCGAAGCGCCACCCCAACAGCTAGTATATATACTATATATATATATATAGTATATATACTATATATATATATATATATATATATATATATATATATATATATATATATATATATATATATATATATATATATATATACATATTTAGTGCACGCCACAAAAGTGCATAGCCGTCAGTATCAAGTCGGTTAATTGTACTCGTTAGAACAAATAATATCTAGAACTGAACCATGGGGCTGAGTAAAAATTTAAAAAGCAAATCGAGAAAAATTAATTGAAGCAGGTTTGTTTCTTGTCATATCTTTCATATATTTCGCATTGCTACTTAATAACTCCAAGATGCAA
This sequence comes from Artemia franciscana, assembly GCF_032884065.1. NCBI lineage: Eukaryota > Metazoa > Arthropoda > Branchiopoda > Anostraca > Artemiidae > Artemia > Artemia franciscana. The sequence continues at coordinate 23,765,864 of NC_088863.1, read as the reverse complement.
ACTAGTTCATGACATGTCGGTATAAAAACCCTTGATTAATCATGAAGAAATTACATCTAACACCTCGTGCGATATTGTCAAGCATTTTAAAGGCCGTTCTATACCAAAAATGTCATTCTGTAATTCTCAGCGTCGACTAACTGAAAGACAAAGGGCCCATTGGCAAATTTTTGCAGTACCACAGTGAGCTTGTGTAGAAATTTTGGTAGAAACTGATAGAGACTCTTAAACGTGTCAGCAGTTCGAGAAGCTAACGAGAGGATAGTTTAAAACAAAGGAAACGTATAATCCTAAGCAAAACGCTGTCCAGTCAATGTACGTGCAGCATAAATAGTGTGCATCCTGTGTCCACAAAAATTTCGATTGAGGCTCTTAACACAACTGGAAACTTCAAAAACTGTCAAATTATTCAATGAGACTTCTTTTGAGCTGATCTTTGAGATTTTCAAAGCAATTATACTTGGAAATTTTTAGGGACTCCCATTCATGAACTTTAAAAAGAAAATTCTGCTCTGTTCAATAAAAGAAAAAACAAATGCTTTCTAAGATGTAAAATAATTTAAATATCTCTATCTCTGGCACAAACCGGAGGAGTTAAATGTTTCTTCTAAGATTCCCGGGAAAGTAGGTGTCGACTTTTAGTTTCTGTCGTTTATTCGGATCACTTACCAAAGCTGTATAAGCTATGGCAAGACCATCGAATCAATTCTGAACAGTTTGGCCACACAAACTAAAAAAAAAAACTTTCATTGGACGAGATAGGGTGATTCTTTATTCTATTGAAGAGCCAGAATAGGCTCTCACAAATGAAATAAGTCGTCGAAGGTTTTAATTTTTGGATTGCCTGTAGTAAATTCAATGAATTTCAAAACTGATGCATAATTTTTGGTTTTAGGTTAATTCCTCACCACCCCCTCGGACTATTCCCCCGTAGAAAATTCCCCATGCAGACAAGGGATATTACCCTCGTTTGTAAAATTGAGCGGCCAAAGGGAAAGTAAAGCTGGAATATTCTACCTACATATATTCACAATCAGAAGTAGAATATATGGTCTAGAATATACTATCATATTCTTTTGGGGGGGGGGAGTGGTTTGTCAGCGAGGAGAGGGGGTTGTCCGCAGGGGGAATCAGCCAGACACAAGGTTTTACAGTGGTACTGTTATAATATTTTAACGAATCTGTATTAACTTGGGTCTAGCCGGGGATGGACATGGGCGTCAAGTCCCCCTGCCTCAAAAGTAATTTTCGATGTTGTAAATAATTGTTTTCAAAGTTGTACTCGTACTACCTAACTATCGCTTTTTCAATATCAAAGTAAACCCATTTATAATTGATTAGAATTATAATCTAACTTCTTTTTTTCAGTTATGATGAAACTGTAAAGCTTTGGGACACTCGATCAACACGCTCACCAATTGAAGAAGTTTGTGCAGGCGGGGGAGCATGGAGGTTGAAGTGGGAACCAAAATATGGTAAACATCTACTTGCAGCTGCAATGCACAATGGATTCCATATATTCTCTTCGCAACTTAAGAAATTAAATTTAGCTGGATCCTACATGAAACATTCAAGTTTAGCTTATGGTTGTGACTGGTTTCGAGGTGGATTTTTCCGTGGTGAAAATAAATTTTTGGTGGCAAGCTGTAGTATGTATGACAAAGCATTGCACACATGGTCTTTTTCCGAAAGTGTATGTTAAACAGTTTCAACTTCTGTAGTTTAGTACATTAAATGAATATGGTTTTAATGAGTGTTAAAAATTATAATGCTTATGTTCTAGGGCAATAGAATTCTGCTTCGAACAAGGTGCAATATGCCTGGCCTTCTACAAAACAAAATGGTGGTTAGAGGGTAAACTTTGGGGCTTGATAGGTCATGGATGCAATTTCTGCATATAAGAATATTGATTCCTAATCCTTCTGTGATGATTATGGTTCAAATACGGTATTATATGTTTGTTTTTTTTTTTACTTAAAAGTAAAATCGTTAAAAAGTTAAAATCGGCCCACTTTAGTCTTCCACTCACAGAGACTAAAAACCTTTCCGTGATTCAGGTTAAAATGAGGTGTAACATGTCTATTTTTTGCTAAAAAAAAAAAAAATATATATATATAAAAAAACAGTTGGCGGGCTTGGTTAAATGGGCTACAGAGCAGTTTTGCATCTCCAATAATACAGTTTAATAATGATTGTTTTATCTATATGCAATTAACCAGATGCACGCTACTTTTCACCAGATGGAAGATGTCTATATTTTTGCTAAACAGTTAATTGTAGATTGGGGGGATAGATTAGCCGCGCGCCCACTCAATACACTCAGCTATTTTATGTATCGAATCAGGAAATAGCTTTTGCATCAAATCATACACTGTTCGGTTTCGCAGTAGTCATTACCTGATTTTTTTTTTTTTTTTTTTGTGTATCATAACAACGAAATTCGTTAATCCTCTTGAATCTTGTATAATGGTGCTTCTTGTGAACGAATGTTTTGAGTCGGTTTTGGGTAAGTCATTATCCGGTTTTTTATTTATATTGTATATCATAACAACTAAATTCACTAATCCTCTTGAAATTTTATAATGGTACTTCTTATGAAAGAATTGTTTAGTAAAAAAAAAATCGTAAATGCTATGTGCTTTTTAAACTCTTCAAGGATTGTTGATCTGCTTTAAAAAAAAAGGTTATTCTCTTGTAGTTTGAAATTGGATTTTCTTGTCGCGTGCCAAGTTTTTAGTATTGCCACAAGGGAAGGAACAAATGGTGAATTGTAGTTTATTTTGAAATTAGAGAATTATTAAATTTATGTTCATATATGACGCCATTCCTGTGTATCAATAGTAACCGCAGAAAAGGCCCCATTCAATGGAAATCACGGACAAAATCATATTGTAGAAATAGATGGAATTACTCTCTGATCAATAACAAATGTTGCTTTTTCTGATCTACACATTTTTTTGTTTTTTATTCTAAAAAAATTGCTGATATAGCCAGAAAACCATCGTACATTTTAAGCACTATGGGATTTAGTCAAGTTCAATCCTACGCAAAGATAATATCCTGTTTTTCAAAATATAATATAAGGTTCATCAATCCGGGCTGAGGTCCTCAGTCTCTATACAAACCGCAGGGATAAAACCCTTGTCACACTTGTATGCTCAAATCAACGGCGTAAAAAAAGGATGACGATCCTTGAAAGCAATAGCTGGCACATTGGACGTCGACTTCAGTTTCGTCTCAAGAGTCTTAATAACCTAATTAGTCTATTCTTTGTCTCTTTAATATGTTCTTCTGGCCTGCCTAATGAGAGTCGAGCGATGCATTTTCCGTGTGCTATTATTATCTTCATTTATCCTCTTCACATTTAACAAATAGTCTTACAAACTTGGAAGAAGACCATTGAACATCAATGTTATAGTATCCTTTTTAAGGGTCAAAATTAATCGTAGGGAAACCAGCCCCTGTCTATGTGTGTCGACGTCCATTCACAATCGAATCACAATCGAATCACAATCCGTCACAATTCACTTCGAATCACAATCCGTCGAAAAAAAGCAGAGTGTTTCACCGACATCCCAGTTACACGCAAACATTAGCAGATGTCACTTCATGCGACAGAAAATACGACTTGAATTGGATGGCTGAATCTAGTGCGCAGAATCAGGTTGAGGTAAAAACAAAAATAAACTGATGTATCATAACAAAATTCAGGAGTATGTATTGCTCTCTCTTTTGTGTCACCTGGCCAATCCTAAAAGGATCAAGGTCTGTTTTAATAAGAGGCGATCAAGGTGGAAAACTCGACTGTGCTAATTCAGAGGTCTTTGTGTTTTCAAGCTATAAATATTGTAATTGTAATTCCCAAATAACTTTTTTGTTACGAAACTTGGCGATAAAATAATTGGGTTAAAAATCAAACTTAAACGTGATAAGTATTTTAAGGGCATACACTGGGTTTTTATAAGAATTCGACTTTAAGGACGAAATTTCATCGGTCCAAGTTATGGCCTATAAGTGTCTTCTGAAGTATCTACCCCTACACTTTTCTGCTCCACGGAGCATTGGTATTTGATGAAATTGCACAAACTATGGGTCGGTAAAGTGAAGCTTCCGCGCAAAAATGTATAGCACAAATAATGCCCTATAAAGTTATTTTAGGCTCATATCTTTCTATAATCCTGATTGATAGTGTTCTCTGGAATTTAGAAATGGTTTTGTATTTTGGAAAAAAGGCCTACAATCAAATTAAAACCTTTAGAAATTTTATTTTCAAAACATAAAGTTATAGAAAAGTAAAGTCAAACCAGACTAAGGGCGAAGTTCCAGCATAACAAGGAGATGTAGACGCATGGTAACCTTTAATTTGTGAACTAGAACGAAAAGTCCAGGAAACTGGATAAATATTGTAAAAGAAAATCTTGCATTACAAAATTTTTGCATTCCTGAACAAATAATCGTTGCTAGATATGAAAAATTGGTCCATCTTTGGACTCAAAAATATAATAAAACTGACATATGCGTTTTGGGGTTTCTTCAAAATTAGTTATTTGTGTAAAGATGGTTGTCTTTAACAAGATAAATATGTACGTAAAAATTAGTTTGATATCAAATGCAGCTGTTTATGATCTGTTTTCAAGGAAGAAAAGGAAAAATTCATCCTTTCATTAAAATGGAAGCGTATATTTTAAATTTCGCTTATTTCTTTGTTGTGTTTCTTTGGTTTGTATAACTTTGGCGTTATAACAAGACAACGCTGACAATATTAGCGAAATAATTTGATCGTATACAATGCCTCTTTTTTATTTTTTCCAATACTTGAGTTTTTGTAACACAGTTTGGGAGCTTGAGCATCGAATCTGAACATTATTTAAGAACTGTTTAATATTTCTCTGAGTCTTAAGATTCATAGGCAAGTGTTTTTATAATTAATCTCTATAAGCCCTATACAATTAAATATAAAACAAGATTTTTCAAATGAAAGTAAAGAGCAACATCAATGCATAAAAAAGAACAGATAATTGGCTTTTCTATCTATGTTAGGAGGGCCACGCTTCTGTTTTTCATCTTTATTTACAATTTTTAGCTAGTCATTAACTTAAAGCATTTATTGTGAAAGAATAGTTTAGCCTACATTCAGCAGGTAGCCTAGGCCTAGGTTAATTGCAATTGAAGCTCTTTCTGAATATGATTATTAAACACAGATAGTATACTCAATCCCTTGCTAACGGTCCTAGATATACTCCTAACTTGGATTATGCCTAAAATTAAAAAAAAAACAGTAGGCTAAAATCTTGAATCAAATATAACATTTGTTTCTGTTATAAATTTACTCACTACCCTCCCCCCTCTTCTAATGCTCAAATGTATTTCCTGAATATGATAAGCCTATGTGCATTGCATTTTGCTTGTGTCAATCTTTTCTTCAAATTGATTTAATGTTTATCAGATTATTGAAAATAGAAAAAACAATAGAAAATATTTACTAAATTAAAATTTTACAGATGTTTCTGTTATCATGCTTTCTTTTGTTGTTTATCCACACTATCAAATATTATATTTCTCTAACAGTCTTAATTCCATTGCTATCACATAATGCTCTTGACAGGCTGTGAGTTGCCTAAGCAATAACTAAGCAATATAATGCATCATGAGATAGAAACAACATTGTTTGGGCTATATATAGGGGGGATAGGGTACATTTTCAGAGTAGAAAACATTAAATTTTGAAGAATTGTCTTTTGTGATAGCCTGTATAAGGATACTAGCCTACTCTTTTGTTATTATCAAGGGGCATTTTGTGTAAATCCATCCTAGCAATGCTGAACAACACCAGCAAAATAGATTTATTACATAAAATGCTTATTATTTTATTGTAACTAGCCTATCACAACTCTAGAATACTAGACATAGATTTTCTCTTACTCATTGCCTTTCAAAATTCTTAAGCTAGAAACTGAATTGGGTATTTTTTTTTCAACCTAAATTTTGCTGTTTGAAAAATAAACATTTGTTGCTTCTTTTTATATTCTTTCTAAATATACTAATTGCTACCTTAACAGATGCATCCCAGCCCACATTTTATTACCCAAAAAACTTAACATTTTGAACAGTGCTATTCAATCCACAATCAATGCTCTTTCATATTATTATGGTTGCTACCATGAAAATTTTGGCCCACCCTAATGGTGGTGCTGTTCTGAGAGTTTGGGGGTACTGAAGGCAAAATTAATCACAGTACCTCCTCACAACTTAAACATAAATAAAAAAAGCCCAAGCTATGAACCCCCTGCCACTACACCCAGGGCAACTTGCCCTTGTCTCTTTTTTTTTGAACTGCCCTGTGTAATGGTGCTAGATATAGCCTTGAATGATATGTTTATCTGTTATTTTGTTCTTTTTTTTTGTTCCTTGATTTGTAATATCTTTTTATTAACAGGCATTTCAGTCTTGAACCAGTAAATAACCTCATGTCAAAAGAATGAGTAGCAATATTCAGTCCAATTAGGGACAGGGGAATAGAATGGCAAGATACATTTGTGACAGTAGCAATTACTGTAATATATTTTGGTAGAATTGTTAAAACTGTGTCAAGCTGTATGTTGAGGCCAATTTTCTGTTGATTGGGTTTTCAGAGGTGCATATGCTCAATTTGCCCTATCCATCTTCAGGGGAGTAGCTCTAGCATTTTTAATGAGGGGGGACAAGAGGGGTCCATATCTAGATAGCCAAGGGGTATAGGCTATAAAATAGCTATTTCTCCAAATTATTGGGGGCAACTGCCCCCCCCCCCCCCCCCCAAAAAAAAATGATGCCCCTATCCCTCTTTAAAGATGTAACCTTATGCTATATCCAAAGGTTTGTTATGTTGCATAGGGTAATATTCAGAGCCTTGGAGGGTGGAGGGCAACTAAGATTGAAGTGCCTCTGAAAATTTGTTCCTGAATAGGGTGGGAAGAGGTATCAAGGGAAGGATTTAACTGAAGGAAAATGGAACTTCATAGGAGAGGGTAAAGAGTAAAGATTTGAATGCATTGTTGTGAAAAAGAAGCTTGTGCAGCTATGTTAGCATCCTTTCTGTTGCTGCTGCAGTGCATAAAATAGAGTAAAAAGTAAAAATAGGAGTATGAGGAATTTTCATTATTATTCTTGTACTTGCTCATATGTATGCTTGTGTCTCATAATCAGTTCACTTGTATTGTCAGTTTGAAAAACAAGTCTGTAAACTTGGATGTAAGATAGGGCAATATTCAGAGTCTTGAAGGGGTGGGAGGCAACTAAAATTGAAGCACCTCTGAAAATTCAATATACATAAATTTCTGAATGTAATGAGGATAAAATTTTGTTGTTACAGTGTTTAATTCAGAAGAATACCTTCACTACACTGTTACCTGTTAGATTTTTGGTGGTGCTTCCAGTTTTAATTGAATTCCAGTCCTCACTCCAGCTAATGTCTTAATGTGGCCACTATTACCCACAGCTTTTAAAATTTCAATAGTTTGTATTCTTTTTCTTGTACTAATTTATTTTTCAATTATTAGTGAAAAAAACTGACATTTTTTCATTTTTGTTTTTATGGCACTTGTTATTTGCCAAGTGACATATAGCAATTGCAATTTCTGTCAGTTGGTCTGTTGGTCCCAGTTTTGCTAGTTTGGGTACTTCCAGATAAGCTAGGATAATGAAATTTGGCAGGCATATCAGGGACCAGAACAGATTAAATTAGAAATAATTGTTTCTCTGATTCGACTATCTGGGGGGGGGGGGGGGGGTCAGGGGATGGTTAATGTAGAAAAATTAGAAAAAATGAGGTATTTTTCACTTACAAATGGGTAACCAGATTTTAATGAAATTTGATATTTAGAAGGATATTGTGTCTCAGAGCTCTTATTTTAATTCCCGACTGGATCCGGTTACATTGGCGGGAGTTGGAGGGGGAACCTGAAATCTTGGAAAATGCTTAGAGTCTTAGAGTGGAGAGATTGGGATGGATATTGGTGGGAAAAACAAGCACAATTCCTAGATAAGTGATTGACATAACCAGAACGGACCTGATCTCTTTGGGGGAGTTGGGGGGGGGGGTAATTTGGAAAATTAGAAAAAATTAGTTATTTTGAAATTACAAATGAGTGATCAGATGTCAATAAAATTTGATTTTTTGAAGGATCTTGTTACTCAGACCTTTTATTTTAAATCCCAACCAGATCCAGGGTCATTGGAGGGAGGACTGGACATCTTGGAAAATGCTAAGAGTAGAGAGATCAGGATGAAACTTGGTGGGAAGAATAAGCCAAGTCCTAGGTACATGATTGATATAACTGGACTGGATCAGTTCTCTTTGGGGGATTTTTTTTTTTGGGGGGGGGGGCCTAATTTGGTAATTTAGAAAAATTTGAAAAAATGACGTATTTTTAACTTACAAACAGGTGACCAGATCTTGATGAAATTTGATAATTAAAAAGGAACTCATGTCTCAGAGCTCTTATTTTAAATCCCGACCAGATCTGGTGACATTGGGGGGAGTTGGAGGGGGAAACTGAATATCTTGGAAAATGCTTAGAGTGGAGAAATCAGGATGAAACTTGGTGGGAAGAATAAGCAAATGTTTTAGATACGTAATTGACTTAACCAGACTGGATCCACTGTTTTTGGGGGAGTTAGGGGGTCCAGTGCTTTGGTGAGTAGTTGGGGGGGGGGATAATTCTGAAAAATTAAAAAAAATGAGGTATTTTTAACTTACAAACGGGTGATTGGATCTCAATGAAATTTGATATTTAGAAGGATATTGTGTCTTAAAGCTTTTATTTCAAATACCGAACTTACGAAGGAGTGATCGGATCTTCATGAAACTTCATCTTTAGAATTACCTCGTAACTCAGATCTCTTATTTTAAATTTCAACTGGATCTAGCGTCCTTGGGGGGGGGGGGCAGAAATCAAAGTAGAAACAATGGGGAAAATCTTTTCAAGACAGTTGAAATCAATTCCGTGAATATTCCGGCCCTATGTCCAAGGGCCGTCTTTAGCACTATACGAGAATAAAAGATATCATAGGTCAACTACTTCCCATAGGCTAGACGAAAAAAGCGACGAAGACCACACTGCCTTTCCATAACAAACAAATGCAATGAAAATCTTTTCAAGACAGTGGAAATCAATTCTGTGAATATTTCGACCCTATGTCCAAGGGCTGTCTTCAGCACAATACGAGAATAAAAGATATCATAAGTCATTTGCTCCCCATAGGCTAGACGAAAATAGCGACGAAGACCACACTGCCTTTCCATAACAAACAAATGCAAAGTAGAAACAATAGGGAAAATCTTTCCAAGACAATGGAAATCAATTCCGTGAATATTTCGGCCCTGTATCCAAGGGCTGTCTTCAGCACAATACAAGAATAAAAGATATCATAGGTCAACTGCTCCCCATAGGCTAGACGAAAATAGCGACGAAGACTTGACTGCCTTTCCATAACAAACAAATACAAAGTAAGAACAATAGGAAAAATCTTTTCAAGACAGTGGAAATCAATTCCGTGAATATTTCGGCCCTTTGTCCAAGGGCCGTCTTCATAGGTCCGGAAATTATATGTGTTTTTGGATGACAACCTCAAACTTCTCATATTCTGAAAAGGCTTCAGATTGGACTTTTTATTTCTCACAGAAAGTCCAGTTCCAGCTGGACTCCTACTTACAGACTGAGCAACCTTGGGTTGACCTGCAAAAATTGAGTTAGGTGGAAGAGCTGGGGTTTCTGTCTCCTCATCTGGGTTTTCAATGTCTACCCACCTGTTCTTGTCTTTATTAAATAAAAACTTTGGTTTTTTATCGTCAGGCAGAACAGCTTTTCGAACATTTCCCCCTGTAATTAAGGCTATAACTTTTGAAAAGAGACCACATGCTCAAAAATTCTTCGTTTGTTTTGTCCAGAGTTGTGAAGTTTTCAGGGTAGTTTCACATTTTCATAAGTGTTACAAAAGTGAAAGTTAATAATTAAAATTATAAGTTAAATTTGATAACGCTTACCGTCCGTAAAAATAGAAACGTTACCGTCCGTAAAAAGAGTCAAGCTTTAGCGTAAAGAGCGGGACGTTGAGGAGGGAACAGCCCCTTTCATACACATAGTAATTTCTGTCCGTTTTAAGTTTTAATGTCGCTCCTTACTTTCAGTTAAAAAAAAAACATGTTTTTTTTATTTAATAAATACTATAAGACGCCAGAGGCCGACACTTTTTTATAATATGCTTCTAAACTTTAATTATTACTATACAGCTAAAATAAATTCTGTGGGTCATCCTGGGGTGATCCAATGGTCATGTGTGGCTGGCCCCTGTTCTCCACCGCATATTCTGCCTATGTTTTAGAATATACGTAGAATATGCAAACATTTCCTATTTGTTCCATTATTTCTATTTGTCTTACTTTCTCTATGGCTTCTCAATTTTAAGCTTGGGGCGAATTTTCTCGGGAAATTTTTATGGGGGGAAATAAGTCTTGCATCGAAGCACCAGACGTAGTACAAATTACTAGTAATTCGTTTATTCAATATATTATTATGTACTTATTATTTTTGTTATACTGTCATTATTGTGCATTATATAATATCAAATTATTGTTTGATTATAAACTATATTATTATATTTCAAATAATCAATCTAGTTTCACAAGTCTGATATGCTGTTAATTTTTGTAAATAATTTCTGTCTTTTACATTCAATCCTTTCAAATGTAAGAAAATCAATTCGTGAATCCCTTATTGATTCGTCTACTCAAAATATCGCTTCAGCAAACTAAACATATAACTTCAAAATTACTAGTCTTTCTTTCAGAAGTTTTACTTAGGCTTCATCCTAAACTTTTGAATTAATAAAATTAAAAGGAAAATTTTGACTAAAACATGTGTTCTTTTGAAATATTAAAAGCTTCACGAAGTTGCTTATTTTCAACTAAAATATGTTTTTTCTTTCTTGTAACCTTTCATTGGTATTGGGATTTTTTTTCTTTGTCTGTTGATATTTGACCGATAAAAGTACCATTTGGAATACCTATCGTTTTCACTAAAGTGGAAAAGACGCCGAACTTTCAGAAGGTTTGAGGGGTGGCAACTCTGTTTTGTAAACCTTCAATGATTTATTTTTTGTTGTTGTTGCTGGAATACAAACTGTCCCAGCGGTGCTTATTTACGAAAATATAGGGAAGGGGGAGGCATTTCTCAAAAACTTGGGAGAGGGGGCACTTATGTTAATTTTTGTTTATTGAAAGTAAAACCTAAAAAGTAAAAACCAAAAGAGGAATTTTTCAATAAAAATACCCAAAAATGATATTTTCAAAATTCCAGGGGAAGAAGCAAAAAATCTATTGGGAATTCCTCCGCCCTGATTGACTCCACTGCACTGTCCAAAATACAAAATCGTTTTTATTATAGCGCAAAATGACACTCCAACCTTTAGAAGGTTGAGTGATGTGGTAGCCACGCTTTTACTTTTGGCAATTTCTCTCAATTTTAAGTTTTTCTTGACAATTCATTTTGGTTTCTTTTAATTTTATGCTTATTCCATTCATCCATGTTAATTTATGTTAGTTTGATTGAGTTAGTTGACTTATTATGTGGCTTAATCTATGATCGGTTTGGGGTTTTCACTTTGCTCTTTGCTTTTCTTTGGACGACTTGTTTTGAACGCTTTTAATAATTAGTTTATGTTCTTTTTTTTTTTAGCTGAAACAAGTTAGATTGACAGGTAGTTTGTATGAAGTTTCGGAATTTTTTTTTTTAGCTTTCTGCTTGAATGCCGAAATGTTGGTTTGTATTTTCTATTTTTGCTAAAAGTGGAATATTCGCTCAAAACATAACCGTATATTTGTGCAATAGGGTTTTACTAGTATTTGTTAATTTAAAATTTTCAATTATACCGAATAATAACATGCATACTTTCTGGTTTTCTTTGGAGCGGAGGCCATTCCGAGTCACATTCTGGAGGTATCCATGGATATAGACGTATCTTAATAATGGACCTTATTACGTCTTTTGCTGTAACTTTTAGTGTATTTGATAATTTTGGACGTCACGAATCAATGTAATCAAATTTCTTTGGCTCTTGGCTCTGTCCGTATCCCCATGAACTTCCCAATTCAAAATTTTAGGAGTGGTGTGGCTCAATAGTGACCGAATCTCTAAGAAACAGAGTCTTGATGAAAATTGACTCATCAAAAGTATCCAATTTTGATGCTTTTTAAAAATGGGTAAAATTCATCAAATTTAATGTTACCCATCAACAGTTCCGAGCCCGAAAAAATTTGCCCTATTTTTGAAAAAGGAGGAAACACCCCAAAACTCCAAGTGATCTTAATGAAAATTACTTCATCCGATTCAGCATACCAGATAACCCTACTGTAGAGGTTTCAAGCTCTTATATAAAAAAAATGTTGCATTTCTCTTTTTTTTTTTTTACCAGAAGAAAGATCACAGATGCGTGTTTATTTATTTACTATTACTTTTTTTTCTAGGGGTGATCATGGCGAACCAGTGATCGTAGAATATTGAGAGAAGGCTTATTTGATCGGAAATCAAAAGTTCTAGTGCCCTTTTCGAGTGGCCTAAAACATTGGAGGGCAGCTAGCCGCTCTCCCACGCTCATATTCACTAAAACAAACAAATTATTTTCAGGTCTGTTTTCGGGCCCTATTGGAGGGCCCGTGCTCCCAACTTGAAAGTTTTTTTTCATGTTAGGGTACACTTGGTCTAGGGACTTACAGATTCATTGTTTAAGTCATTTGGAGAAAATATTTTGGGCATTTCTTGATGAAGAATTTTCAGCTTTTTTTTTTTTATCGTGGCTCCCTTGGCCGAATATTTTGTTGATATAGGCAAATGCCAGTCGGAAAAAAAATTTGGGACCATTTCAGGACTTCATGTCCCCAGCCTGGCTTTTTGTGTACATTAAGCTCCCCTTGGCGATAACACCAACGAAGTTTCAGGGCTTTGGTTTAAGAAACTACGGATGTAAGTTTCAGACCGTTTGAAAAAAAAAGTTTTGGCCCAATTTTCAGGGAAACCAGATTTTGTTTCATTTTTCCTTTTGTATTGATATTCCCCTGCCCCAAGAACTTTCAAGGCAATCGGAAAAAATTCTTCCGCTTGGGGCTCCATTTTGGGGGCGCGTTCTCCCAAATCATGGTTTGTATACATTTTGGTTTCTTTGACCAAGTAACTTTCGATTGTGAGTTTCCATCCTTCAGAAGAAAAAGATATTTTAATTCTTAAGGTGAACCAATATTTTTCTTTGGTCTTCTTCTGTGCCTTGTGGTCCCAAGTCGATAAAAAAGAGTTAAACCCGATAAAAAATATAAAAATATATAAACCCGATAAAAAAGAGTTAAGCCCAGACTACCAACATCAAACATTTGTGCATTAGACCCGTGCCCCAAACTCAAAAAAGCTTCCTTGTCCATTTTTGTCCCTCCCAACATCTGTCAGGCCAAAACAAATGTTTAATCTTTTTGGGCCAAGCCAAGAAACCATCTCTAATTAGTTCAAGCCAACCAGACTGTCAACTTCAAAAATACCCTTCTTGTTTCTACTTTGAAACATGTCTGTAAACGATGGACAATTTTCAAAATTTATAGGGGGTTGACTGCCGTCCAGTCTCTTTGATCCTTAAAAAGGTATCTAGAGTTTTCACCTACCAACTGTATGAGCCCCCTTTTCCAGTTTTTACAGCTTCCTTTTCACATAAAGCCGCAGGGAAAACGTGCATGAGAGGCAAGAACGTGTCCAGGATATTTTTTTTTTGGGTGGGCGGGGGTGTGGGATTACAAAAAAATCGATACGCATAAAAAATTACGTATTTACGAGTCGGACAAACATTTCGGGGGTGGGGGGGGGGTCCAAACTCCTTAACCCCTGCGTACGGCCTTGATGGAAAGAAAATTATTCTTTATTAAATAAAAACTAGTGTGTCGATTCTGATAATATTATTAATATTTTTCCTATTATAATTTTTTTGGGGAGGTAATACTTAATGAATAGTATTACTCAAACCTGCACCTTAGGGTATGCCCCCCCTCCTCCTCGAAGAAATAGCCAAGACATATAAAAAGTTGAATCTTGTGGCTTAAAACTGCAAGTATCACTTATCTTTGATTAACTCCTCCCCTATATGAACAAGTCTTCCTATCCCCTTCTAAAATTCTCCATTTTTGGGTCTTCGCTAATACTAACAGCAAAAAATAGTAGTAAGTGGCAAAAATTGGTTTTGAGGTTTTGACGAACAAGCTGTTTTGTTAATTCGCGTCCTCGTGGATGTAGATGCGTGAACAAAAATTGCTTAAAAAAGGGAACTTCAAGTCAAGAGACTGATGGGCTAGATTTTGTCGTTTTATTTTGTTTATATTCTTGCAAAAATATGTCCAGAAACAAATATTACGAGACAAAGGACAAATTCTATTTTACAAACAATAAAGAAATCCATGCATGATAAGAGTAGTTTAAAAAAAATCTGAGTTTTGTAGCATGATAATAAAATCCTGAAGTTTTCTAGATCCTGAGTCCTAGATACATGATTGACATAACCGGAACGGATCCGCTCTCTTTGGTGTAGTTGGGGGAGGGGTTAGTTCTGAAAAATTAAAAAAATGAGATATTTTTAACTTACGAACGGGTTATCGGATCTCAATGAAATTTGATATTTAGAAGGATATCGTGTCTCAAAGCTCTTATTTTAAACCCGACCAGATCTGGTGACATTGGGGGGGGGGGGGGGTTTTGGAGGGGGAAACCTAAAACTTGAAAAACACTTAGAGTGGAGGGATCGGGATGAAACTTGGTGCGAAAAATAAACACGAGTCCTAGATACATGATTGGCATAACCGGAACGGATTCGCTCTCTTTGGGGTAGTTGGGGGAGGGGTTAGTTCTGAAAAATTAAAAAAATGAGATATTTTTAACTTACGAACGGGTTATCGGATCTCAATGAAATTTGATATTTGGAAGAATATCGTGTCTCAAAGCTCTTATTTTAAATCCTGACTGGATCTGGTGACGTTGGGGGAAGTTTGGGGTGGGGGATCCTAAAATCATGGAAAACGCTTAGATTGGAGGGATCGGGATGAAACTTGGTGGGAAAAATAAGCAGAAGTCTTACATACGTGATTTACATAATTGGAACGGATCCGATCTATTGGGGGGAGGGTTAATTCTGAAAAATAAGAAAAAATGACGTATTTTTAACTTACGAAGGAGTGATCGGATCTTCATGAAACTTCATATTTAGAAGGACCTCGTAACTCGGATCTCTTATTTTAAATCTCAACCGGATCAAGCGTAATTGGGGGGGGACCGGAAATCTTAGAAAATACTTAAAGTGTTGAGGTCAGGATGAAACTGGATGGGAAGAATAAAAACCTGTATAAGATACGTGACTGACATAACCGGACCGGATCTGCTCTCTTTGGTGGAATTGGAGGGGGGGGGGTAATTTTGAAAATTGAGGTGTTTCTTTGATATTTAGAAGGATCTTGGGCTTTAAAGTTCTTATTTTAAATTCCGAACAGATCCTGTGACGTTGGGGGGAGTTGGAGGGGGAAACCGGAATTCTTTGAAAACGTGAAAATTGGGGTATTTTTATGTTACGAATAGATTATCGGATCTTAATGAAATTTGATTTTTAGAAAGAATTCATGTCTCAGAGCTCTTATTTCAAATCCCGACCAGATCGTTTGACATTGGGGGGAGTTTGAGGGGGAAATCTTGGGAAAACGCTCTCTTTGGGGGAGTTGGGGGGAGGGGTTCAGTGATTTGGAGAGTTTGGTGCTTCTGGACGTGCTAGGACGATGAAATTTGATAGGCGTGTCAGGGAGCTGCACAATTTGACTTGATAAAGTCGTTTTCCCAGATTCGACCATCTGGAGGGCTAAAGAGAGAGGAAAAATTAGGTATTTATAACTTACGAGTGGGTGATCGGATCTTAATGGATTTTGATATTTAGAAGGACATCGTGACTCAGAGCTCTTATTTTAAATCCTGACCAGCATTGTCAGTTTCCCATAAAAACCTTTTTCGGGCACAGCTTGCAACACTTGCCCTGAGGTTTTTTTTTTTGGGGGGGGGGAAGGTTGTCATCCTCAAACACACATAATTTCCGGACCTTTCAACTATACTGAACAAAATGGCTATCTCAAAACTTTGATTCAATGTGTTTGGGGAAGTGATGGTAGGCTGGGGGGAGGCTGGTTGCCCTCTAATCCCTTTTGACTGTTAAAGAGGGCACTAGCCCTGTTAATTTCCAATCGAACAAACCCTTTTTAAGTTTTTACGGCAACAAATGGCTATTTCAAAATTTTTCATAGACGCATTTCGAAAAATACGATGTGTATATTTTGTGTTTGTGGGGGAGGGGGGCTCTGCCCTCCAATCACTTTGACCATTAAATAGAGTACTGGAACTTCTGGTTACCAGTCCAATGAGCCCTATCCAAAGTTTATACAACCATATTTTCTACAAAAACCTTATATGCCCCTTTCTGACCTTTCAACTACGCTGAGCAAAATGACCATCTAAAGATTTCTGTTGGATGTGTTTTGGGAAATGATTGGCATGGGACGGGGCTGGTTGACCCCCAAGTACTTCCGACAATTTAAAAGAACACTAGCCCTCTCATTCTCTAATCGAATGAAACCCTTTTGAAGTTTCTGATACAACTCCTTCTATACGAAGTGCCGTGGTCTAAAACCAAAAAAACAATAACACAGTGTGCCCACACCTCTCTTTACTTTGGCAGCGCTATTGCGCTGCCTGTAAAAAGGCGGCCGTGCTTAGTCTTGGTTTTCTGATCAGCTAGAGCTAGGTGCTCCTCGGAATCGTACGAGTCGTACGTTGGGCCAGAATCAAGAGTCTTCCAAGGGCTTTCTCTGGAAATAACACGCGTACCTGAGTAAATCAAAAGATGCTATTCCCAGACCGTTTGCATTATCTCGGGAATAATTGGGGATCGAGTTAAAAATTTCTGGAAGCCGATTTTAAATTTGACCTGGGAGAGGAGGGCTGGGGTAAATTTAAAGGTGCTATTTATAGCCACATCCTCAAAATATCTGCAATATGTTGACAGCGGCTAGGAGAATGAAGTTAGACCTCCTGTTGTTACCGGGAAAAAGAATGCAGGATAATGGGTCAAGGGTACTCCATATTGTGCGTTTTGAGAGGCGGAAGGAGATAAAAATTTTGCGGGATTTATCTTTTAAACATAGTGATTTTTCTTTGTTGATGTTCTAACCAATAAAAACCATACTGTTTGGAATATATACCGTTTTGCCAGGCAATAAAAATGACGCTCATACCGTTTAGAGGGCTAGAGAGGAAGGGAGGGAGTAGCACTGCTCTTATTTATAAACCTTGATTAGCCTTGCAGTAATATTTTTGTGGCGTTGTTTTTGATGTTATGATGCGTAAAAAAATACACTTCGCGAAATAAAACATTTTTCATTGGAGCGCAAATGACGCTCTGGTTTTTAGAAAGCTTAGAGGGCAGTAGCCCAACTCCTGTTTTCGGTAATTTCTGTTCGTTTTAAGTTTGACTGTTCTTTTAATTTCTGTTCGTTTAGGATCCCATTATCCATTAGTATTAGCCCAATTTCTGTTCGTTTTTAGTTTGAACTACTGTAGGACTTAATTTCTGCTTGTCTTAGGTTTTAGTGTGGCTCTTTGCCGTTCTTTGAAAAATTTTTGTTTGGAAAGTTTTTTTTCTTGAATTAATCATGTTTAAGGGTAACGAGGAATGTCAATATGGACACAGCCTTACAACCGCAGGGATTTAAGGGGAGTTCAGGACATGGAATTTGTTAACCCACCGAAAAAGAATAAGAACATGGTTGGAGGGAGGGAAAGGGACACCATTTTTGAGAAATTACAGTATCCAAACTAAATGGATTGACTAGGGCCAAGGAATATGGTCCGCAGTCCTTTTTGTCGTTTTCTTTTTATTTCATGGAACTTATTGATAGGTCATACAGTACTTATTCCACCAAATGGTACCCCTATCGTTAAACAAAAAAAAAGGTGAAAATGTAATGGAAGGCGCAAATGACGCTCTGGTTTTTAGAAAGCTTAGAGGGCAGTAGCCCAACTCCTGTTTTCGGTAATTTCTGTTCGTTTTAAGTTTGACTGTTCTTTTAATTTCTGTTTGTTTAGGATTCATTATCCATTAGTATTAGCCCAATTTCTGTTCGTTTTTAGTTTGGGATTTAAGAGGAATTCAGCACATGGAATTTGTTAACCCACCGAAAAAGAATAAGAATATGGTTGGAGGTAGGGAAAGGGACACCATTTTTGAGCAGTTACAGTATCCAAACTAAATGGATTGACTAGGGCCAAGGAATATGGTCCGCAGTCCTTTTTGTCGTTTTCTTTTTATTTCATGGAACTTATTGATAGGTCATACAGTACTTATTCCACCAAATGGTACCCCTATCGTTAGACAAAAAAAAGGTGAAAATGTAATTAAAAAATAGCCAAAAAAACTTGGGTGATTTTCAGCCAGTGGAAAAAAAACGGCTTTTAGAATCAGAATGCTCCGACTTTTAGAATCAGACTGCCAGTTTCCCACAGCTTAGATATACAATACATTTGCGAAAACTCCTATCTTGCTCATGAGAAGCTTTTGGTACAGAGCTCTGAACTTGGCCCCTCCTAGATCATACTACAACACCATAGGCGGGAACGCAATTTTGTTTTGTTTGTCCAATTGCTCCGATCTTTTAGATTCAGACTGCCAGTTTCCTGTCTTCTGCCGTTAGCATCGCTACCGCGCACTCTGTCCCAAAAACGAATCGAGTTTTCATAACTGTATTGTATATCTAAGCTGTGCGGTTTCGTGTCTCTAGCCGCTTGCATCGCTACCGCGCACTGTGTCCGAAAAATAAATCGAGTTCTCATAACTATTGTATATCTGAGCTGTGCAGTTTCGTGTCTCCAGCCGTTAGCATCACTACCGCACACTGTGTCCCAAAAATAGATCGAGTTTTCATAACTGTATTGGTATCTAAGCTGTGGTAAATATAAATATATACACACACTGTTGCTCGTTTAAAGAAAGTGGATAGTATGCATATTTTATAACAAAGAATTTCCTCTAGAGATGTTTAAGGAGACACATTTTCTTGAAAGATAATTACACACAGAATAAAAACGATGGTTCTTCATTGGTTGGAATAAAGTAATAGTAACAAAACTAATATTTACGCTCATACATGCGTTAGTTATTTCAAAAAGTTAGTTTAACGTATTCCCTTTTCGCAAACTTCCGATATTGTATTCACAACAACTCCTTGTGTTATTCTAACTTGCAATAACCTTCGACTTGGGATACATATTTCCGGGCCCTCCGCACACAATTTCTTTTGCCCTGAGAATCCAAATTTTCAGCTTGGTAAATGTTCCTATTACCTGAACAATTGTTTATGGTCATGAAACTATTGTTAATAGATGCATTTTGACTCTTGGAACATCTTTTCTCTCTTGCAAAACTACCGCAAACTCACCGTTATGGAGTTATTCCGGTCCAAATATCCTGTATTGATATTAATCCTGATTGAAACAAATTTGGGCTATATAAATGCACATCAGGGGGGTGGGGGTAAAGCATAGCATATATTAAATTCGTAAACTAACCATAGCTGCATTTAATATATGCTATGCTTTACCCCCCCCCCCTAATGTGCAAATATATAATAACTCCATAACGGTGAGTTTGCGGTAATTTTGCAATAGAGAAAAGATGTTCAAAAAGTCAAAATGCATCTATTAACAATAGTTTCATTACCCAAAACAATTGTTCAGGTAATAGGAACATTGACCTTCAGCTCCAACTCAAACCTGAAGTTTATTAAGGAGTTGGACCAGATGACAAAATTTATGGTTATTTGGTTCCACTGCGGATAATTTTCTGGTTACTTGATAGGGGGATAAAGAAAGAACTAAATACAAAAGTACAATGCTTATATCTTCGTTTTTCTTCACTGGTTGAAAATCACTCTCGGTTCCTTGGTTATTTTTAATCATATTTTCTATTTCTTTTTGTCAAACATCATATAGAAGCTAATGTGGTCTTGGAACGGAGTATCCCCATCCTGGTGACGTGTTATTTTAGACGAGCAAATGTAGGAAGCAGACTGTCATTTGTAAGGAAAAAGTAAATTTGGAGCTTTTAGGCCCAACTAATTCTTAGATCCTAGGTCAGTCTTTATTAGAATATTGAGAAAAGTCTACAGCGCAAGTATTATACATCAATCGAAAGGCTTTTGGCGTTTTTCATCACCTTTGGAGTCAACTGGTCTCTAATCCTCAGCGATTCCTTTCTCATTCTCAGTACTTGTTGACTATCCAACAAAGATAGATCAGTATTGAGGTCTAGTTAAGACACTGGATTAAACACCTACATTTAAAATGATTTAAGAGTTCTGGATTTAGAAAATACTATCCAGGTTAGTTGAATAAAGCGGTTTTATTTGACTTTTATGAGCGGGTGTAGATTCTACTTTATGGAAATATAATTCTGAACTTAGTCAACGTAAACATTTACTCTTGGTTTACGCATGCGTGAATAACAATAGACTTGCAGGTCTGTTTTTTTTTTCTCGTTGCAAAACGATTCACGGATGACGGATCACACGTGAAACCCGCCACATCAGATCATTCTCACGCATCCGTTAAAGCGGGGAAAACAAAAATGAGATTGGTCCAAACCATTCCCTTTGTGCGCTACTTTTGTAACCAAATGATGTTTCGAGTAACCAGTATGTTTTTTCTGGCATATATTTTCGGCCTACATCTTGCCAACGAAAAATAATTTTTAGCACATTCCATCTTCTAAATGGTAAAGGTCTAGAATGGCCGCTCTCCAGAAGTAGACTTGATAGAACAAAAAGAGAAACATTCTAAGATTGCTCATTTTATATTCATATTCTGGTTTTGTTTGTGTTTTGACAATTCATCCCCAGCCATACTTTATAATATGCAGCAAGTATCAATGAATCACATTTACTTGTTTTCCCCCATTTTTGTCTTTTTTTCGATTAAATTTTCATTAATTATTATGCTAATTTTTTTTCACAGTCTAGGGCTGTATGAAACCATTAATGGGGCTAGGCTCGGGATGAATTGTTAAAAACGCGAACAAAACTATAAAATAAGCATAAAATTGGGAATCCAAAAACGTCTGTTTTTGTTCTAGCATGTCTCCTTGGAAGAGCCGTTAAAAATCTACACCATAACCGTTTAAATTTTTAAACTAAGCCATTTGCGGAATTCGTTTTAACCGGTGAGCTGAAATATTTCGATGCAGGGGTCAATTCGTCGCCACAAAGGGATGGACGCCAGATGACTAAATCAAGCACGGAAAAAAGGGAAAATGGAGGAAAATCCGTGGAAATTTTTTACACATTAGTAAATAGTAAAAAAACACCATAAAGCCTCAGATTTTTATTGACTGCAGAAGACCCCTCTCCCTACCTGTCATAAATAAGGGAATACGGCATAGAAAGAAGTATCTAATAAATTCAGTTGCTGTTTATTATGAACATCAGTTTAATGTTGGCTAAACACGTTCAGTCCTAACATAGTCTTGGTCCTAGTATGCGAAATTATCTTTGGTATTTGTCTATTATTCCAACCTCAGTCAAGCAATTGATCTCAGTAAAACCGGTTTCTCTTTCTGCATTCGGTTATAATTAGCTTAGCCTGAGTGAGATAAACTATTGTGTAGGTATGTTTTAATTAAATATTTAATGTATAGAGTTGGTTATGTTGAATGTTTTGGTACTTGTCTCTTAAAGCCGCCACTGAAGTTTTTGTATCGCGGACATGAGAAATTAACCGGTTTTCATGGTCTTTATGCCTGACAATATTAGCTTCGGCTCGGTGGGAAACTACATTGTAGCTATATTTTGATTAAATATTTAGTTGGCATTTATGTTAGGTTAGGTTAGTTTAGGTTAGTTTAGGTTACATGTTTCATATAATGCGGTCTGGGCGGTTCCTCTTCCATAATTCTTTGTTGTAGTTTCCATAATTGTGGGGCTAAACTATTATAGGTACTTGTGTATTATTCAGAACGCATTCAATAAGTGAAGTTAGGCTCTTTCGTGAAAAAAACTACGATGCAGGTACATTTTATGAGAAAGTAAATTTCCCGTGAACAATAAACACGATGAAGAAAATATTGAAAATTCAGTTTCCCTAGGGCGACAAGTACAATAAAGACAATGTTGAACAATTCGTATCAAGAAAAGACGCATAAAAATTGCCTAAAGTATTGGAACTTGGGGTCTAGTATTTACAAGGTGTTGGTGTATTTAAATTTAGAGATCATTTTATTCTTTTTTTTATGCCATAGGAAAAGCCAGTACTGTATCTAACTTGACGAAATAACTTTTTTCCTATAACTCTAGAGTAGTAAAAAGATGTTGTAAAGTATGTCGGTTTTCTAAAATTAGGAATAGGGGTGCCAATCTGGGGGGGGGGGGTAGGTGCAATCTTCATGGGCACCCACAGGGAGGGCGCCAATCTCCCTGGCTGAATGAAGCTGCCTCATATTTTTATATTTTTCTTTTGAGATTTCTTTTATACAGCATTGGAAGTGCCGATTAGACCAGGTAAGCCTCCCCACTAAAGTTCAGCTTATGGGTGCCCATGGTGGGCACCCATAAGCTGAACTTTTTGGAAATCCTCCTTGGGTATTTTCTTTTCAAAAATAGAAAAAACTGAAAATACCCCCCTCCCAGCCATCCATCTCTACATAGAAAAGAACTGAAATAAATCCTAGCCTCTCGTTATATTTTTGAAAGAGGAGGCTTGGAGGTACTATTGTAAAAGTAAGTTTATGCTTGGGTACGCGGGAGGCAAAGTTGGTGGACTGTCGTGTTCATCCAAGACGAATGTAGAACTCCTTGGCTAAATATTTATAGATTGAGCTTCGAGCAATTTTTTTCTTTTATGAAGTGCTGCCAAAGCCATTGGCCCATAACTGAAATATAGACATGGTCTAGCATAATATCTGCTATTAAAATTCAGTATTGATTATGTTAGAGACCAGTAAAATCAGACAAGTATCCTAAACTAAAAACGATCGTGAGGATCTTCATCTTTAAACGCAAGGATTTATGATTTAAAAAAAATTCTTCAATTTTTTTTATTCGAGAGATATTTTTAGACAATAACATACCCGTCGTCGGTAGTGAAATGATGTAACAGTATTTTGTTTTGTATTTTTAGTTTGTTTCTAAAAATGCTCATTCTAGTTTAAATTCAGTAAAAAGAGACTAGAGATTTTCATCTCGAAACTGGTTTTCGACAAAATATTGCTTAAGATGTTAATTTAACCTAAAGGCACTACCTGCCTAAATTGGAATGCTCATATCGTTTACTCCACTAGGCCACATAGAGCAATGTATAAATTTTTGAACTCAAGTGGTTGATTATGACCAGAAAATATACAACGAAGCTAACATGAAAATGCATTATTATTAGGACAAAAAGGGAAATTGAAGGGAACTGGATTTTGATGTTTTAACATGGCTGTTAAGTGAATTAAAAACTAGCCTACATATGTCACAACCATGATAGCCGCTACCAAATTTGATCTAAAAGTGAAAATGATTTTAAAACTAGTGTCAATGGCAGTATGGCGGTACAGAATAAAATTACAGCTGCTTGGGAATTTTACTAGAAGGCACATGACGGCGTATTTTTCTTGGAGATAGGCCTAAATTAGGAATCTAGTCTTTCACTTCGTTCATGGATTAGCGAACAACGTTGTTCGCTAAGTAAAATTATTCATAATGTCAAGGCACTGTTTTTTGTCTGAAGGGTAATATATTAACAGTAATAACGACAAAAAAATTGTGGTTTGGTGACGTTTGCTTGGAGTTCAAAAAAAAAAAAAAAAGCGTAGTTGTAGCGATAATTATAAAAATTTGACTTTTTGCTTTCTTTTATCAAGATAAACTGTTCTACTGTTCCAAATATTGTAGTTCAATGGTCGTGGTAGCGATAATTTATTCTTTTATGCATTTAAAACAAGAATATGAATTTATTCCGGATTTAAACCATAGTAACTTAGCACTTACTACAGAATTTGAAGTCGAGATCCCGAAAGGGTTGCTCACTCTGAAATCTTGTACACCAGGTGACGCGGGCCAAGCATGGTGGAATTTTGCCAAGTGTTTTTGGGAGTGTGCCAAGGGTGACAGAACTTCACTGCACTCGTGGTGTTCAAAGGTGCACACCAGGTGGCGGGAAGTGGATAACCACTCAGATTCCACTTGGAACGGTTGTGAAGTGACTAATAGTTTACTGTTTGTTATATATTACATTGTATATGATATTCTACATCATATAACATATATATATATATATATATATATATATATATATATATATATATATATATATATATATATATATATATATATATATATATATATATATATATATATATATATATATATATGTATGTATATATTGTAGGCCTACCGGAAGTCGGCACGCGGCAGGCTTTTATATACTGATTCTGATTGTCATTTGTCTTCTTGCCGTAGACGTGAGCCTCTTCTTGGTGTCATGACGTCACCACTGGTTCGGTACAGCCACCCTAAGAAAAATACGTATTCTTCCTTAAAGTCCTGACCTATTTAGATCATTTTTGTGGCCAGTCATCGCTGTTCCTTGTTTTAAAACTTAGATTTCATTGTCCATTTTTGTTCATCTGTACCTCAGAAAATTTTTTTCATCCCTTTTGCTTTAGCAATTTAGGTTCATACAACATATTCTATAATTTTTTAAGACGCTATAGATAACAAATACGTCTTTTCCAGTTTCCAACCACAGATCACTGTTCAAGTTTGCAAGTCAATGTGATTCTCGGTGTTGTTTATTGTGTTACTGATGCTGATAATGATGCAGATTTACTCCACGAAAGATTCCATCAGCTATTTTTATTCAAAGTTGCTTCAAAATTAACTCAAAGTTACTTTTCTATTTTTCCAGCTATTAAAATAACGTCAGCTGGAACGCAAAGTTAGTTTTTAGCTTTTTGTCGAACCTGGAATGAACACTACGCGTTGTTCAAAACTAGCAACTCGACGGTTCTTTATATTCCATATGCATTTATTTTTGTATTTGTTTCGTTGGATGGAAATGTTCCCCTCTATTGTGATTTTCAAACAGTCGATACATCTACCTATTTGTTTTTCATTATTAGGCGATGAAGGTGTTCCCTTAACTAGCTAATAGGGGATGGTTAGTTTCAGGTTTAGAATCTGAGAGTTTATTTCTGTGCTTCCAACTAATACACTCAACAAGACTTTTTGACGAATTTGGTCGTTTTTCCTAGGAAAAAAATGGTCAATCAAATATATATATTTTTTTAGAAACATGATCTTCGATTATGAATTACGCCAAGGGCATAATCATACCTAGGCATAGAGGGAACATAATTTTCCTCCCTAAGGAACAATTGGAAAGTATGCCCAAAATGTGCTTTTCCTTATTCTAATCCCTCCTCTCATGAGAAGAAAATTCACCCTATGCTTTCCTCTATGGGTCGAACCTTTGTAGAAAAATGGATAACATCTTGGGGTAAAGAATTATGAAAGTGTTCAAAAAGAATATTAATTATCAGAACAATGACGATGAATAATATATATTTGTTAGAATAACCGTAACCCTGTAGGTAAAAATCTGGATTAATGCCCTTTTGCGTGACTGCCAACTGAAAAACTTGTAAAAATCAGTCACAAATTGTAGATTTTGATCCTATCAGTCAGCCAGGAACAAGCTAAATAGAACCGTTTCTATTGCCAAGTTTTGGTTGGGAAATTAATTGATTTAAAAGACTATGCATGCTTTTTCTTTTCTTTCCGTAATGATCTAAAGCCCTCAGTATTTTTTTTGTTTTTTGTTTTATGCCCATATTTTTGCCTTACTCGTAAAAAAGTAACTGAAGTGCATATAAACAAATCTTGAGCGCGTCTTGTAAAATTTGTTTTTGGTACCCCCGCCCCCCGAAAAAACACCTGTCCCCCCTCCCCAACCAAAATTCTGGATGCACACTCAGAATTGGGTACTCAACACAGATTATGCGAGAAAATGTCATTATATCGTTTTTGACGGGTGATACAAAGAATTTATGTTAATTGTGTGGGTGATATTTTAAAAATTAAGATTAGGCAGACAAAGTCCAAAAGCTAGCTGTCATGAATATCTCATAGATACTTTGACGTACAGCATGAACTCGTAAAGTAGTGCAATTCAAGCACCTGCAAAATCAAGTTCCTGTAAATAAATTAAATAAAACAAGTTTTTTTAACTACAAGTAAGGAGCGACATTAAAACTTAGAACGAACAGAAATTGTTCCGTACATGAAAGGGCTTGTCCCCTCCTCGACGCCTCGCTCTTTACGCTAAAGTTTGACTCTTTCTCACGATTCTACTTTTCAAAACAATAAAAAACTTTAGCGTAAAGAGCGAGGTGTCGACGAGGGGACAACCACTTTCATATACGGAATTATTTCTGTTCCTTTTAAGTTTTAATGTTACTCCCTACTTGGAGTTAAAAAAACTTGTTTTTTTAATTTAATTTTAAGAATAGGAGTGGGCATGCCTTTGAGCATGTAGGTACGTTTTCATGGTCCATTCCAAAATGAAAAGGGGTGACACCCTCGACTATGACTAAGACTAGTAGACATAGACTACAGGTAATGAGTGGTCCCTCAGATCAACTAGGTGGAGGACAATTATTCTCAAACCTTATTCATTTAGGGGAATAGATTTAGACTGAGCGTGGAATGTAGGCAATTATGGGTTGGTAGTTCACTTTGTTGTGGATAGACTTATAGTGAAAAAAAAAGGTTAATTATGTTCATATGCTTACCTGCACAGGTTTGGGACGGATACGGCCATTCTATAAGGCAGGATTCGTCTCAACGATATCTACGCCTTGAATAGCTAGGAAATTTGGTTTGATTTTCATTTTGGCATTCCAAACCCATCCCCAAAAACTCTATTTGGGGGGAGCACTTTTCGCCAGTTATGATTGTATTGGACCAATGTGAAAAAGTTTGTGATACCTTGGATGTGAAGGAAGATTTGTTTAGTGAGGAAGAATTAGCGACAGTACTAGAAGGATTAAAAAATAATAAGGCCCCAGGTGCTGATAGTATGATTAATGAGTTCCTTAAATATGGTGGCTCTGAGGTTAGGAATAAGCTACTGAAGATTATGAACATGATTTTTGAAAAAGGGGAAGTACCCAATGATTTTAGGAAAACCTTAATTAAACCACTGTATAAGAAAGGTGACAAGAGTGAATGTCGGAATTATCGAGGCATTAGTCTGGTCTCTGTAGGTAGCAAATTACTGAGTAATCTGATACTTTTTAGACTGAGACATGCTGTAGACAAAGTTTTAAGGGAAGAACAATGCGGTTTTAGAAAAGGTAGAGGATGTGTCGACCATGTTTTCACTCTTAGGTTAATAATTGAGAAGTCCCTTCGTTGTCAAACACCTTTGGTCCTTAGTTTTATCGATTATGAGCAAGCTTTCGATTCTGTTGATAGAACAGCGTTAACAAAGGTCTTATCGTTATATGGTATACCAGAAAAATACATTAAAGTGATTTGCGCTATGTACGAGAATAATACTGCTGCGGTTAAGGTAGGAAATGAGGTTAGCAACTGGTTTTGTATTAAATCAGGAGTTAAGCAGGGTTGTGTTCTATCCCCCTTTATATGGATCATTTTGATGGACTTCGTCTTAAGGAGCACAGGAAAGGCAATTGGAGACCATGGAATCAAATGGGGAGGAAGAACGCTCCTGGACTTAGATTATGCTGATGATTTAAGCATATTAGATGAAAGTGTGAGCAAAATGAATGAATTTTTAGAGGTTTTACGAGTTCAGGGTGCTAAAATAGGCTTGAAAATTAATGTTAAGAAGACTAAGTCACTAAGGTTAGGAATAAGTGAAGATGAACAGGTGACCTTAGGTAACGAAAAGATTGATCAGGTTGGGAGCTTCAGTTACCTTGGTAGTATTATTAGTAAAGATGGTGGGAGCAGTGAAGATGTTAAAAGTAGAATAGCTAAAGCTCAGGGTGTTTTTTCACAGTTAAAAAAAGTTTGGAAGAATAGAAAGATAAGCCTACAAACCAAGATTAGAATATTGGAAGCTACAGTGATGACAGTGGTCAAATATGGCTCTGAAGCATGGACACTCCGAAAAGCAGATGAAAATTTACTAGATGTTTTCCAGAGAAATTGCCTACGGATTGTTCTGGGTACCCGGCTGACTGACCGTATTTCAAACAGTAGGTTGTACGAAAAGTGTGGTTCAATCCCGCTTTCTGGGGCTATAATGAAAGAAAGGTTGAGATGGCTAGGCCACGTTCTACGGATGAAGGATGACAGATTACCGAAGATTGTCCTTTTTGGCCAACCGTCTGGGGCTACACGGAAAGCAGGTCGTCCTTGTCTGGGTTGGGAGGATGTCATAAATAAGGATTTAAAGGAAATGGGAACTTCCTGGGAGGGTGTAAAGAGGGAGGCTTTAAATAGATTAGGTTGGAGGAGGAGCGTGCGTAGCTGTGTTGGCCTCAGGCGGCTTGGTGCTGCAGTGAGTTATTAGTAGTAGTAGTAGTAGTAGTTGATATACGGTATTGAGGAGTCTCGTTGAAATGAATTCATTTTTAATTCTAACGTCTCTTTTAAGTAACAAAACATATTGCATCTCATTTAGCCATTCTTTCCCGTCCTGTTTTGCCGTAGAACACAACTTTGGCCCAGTTTGGACCAAAAACGTCGTAAAACCAAAGCTGTGAGATATATTTATCTTCTCTAGCCCTATGAAAATATTCCAGGTTTCTTGAGGGCACTACTCCCACGCGGCCGGCTGCTCGTTTTGTGATTAAACCTTATTGTATAATTTGTTTATTCTAAGCAGATTAATATTATAATAAGATTAAACCAGGATAGATTTTAAATGCTTTTGTTTGAGTTATAGTTTAGGAATAGTTAAATAGGACATTCAACATCCATTTGGTTACTTGCTTTGTTTTCCAATCACTACCACGTGGGTCGGATTCAGAACAATTGGCAAAGGCTAAACAAAGCTAAAATCGTATTCCATGGAGCTAAGGTAATCTTCGTATTTTCATGATCGTATTTAGAAAACCCACCAGGAATAAAGAACATGGTTCCTAAGAGCATCTTAGTTCCTAAAAGCCTATTAAGCGCGTTTTGAGTAATACTCTTGAGACACTACCGTTTAGGCCATTAAATATGGAGTGTAAAACTGTTAAAGGAAGGAAGGGTAGCTTTCGCACTTGTATATTCATTTATTTATGTCTTGGGCTAGAATGTAAATGGTATAGTATTTCGAAATATATCTCAAATCTTGATTGCACCACAACACCTAGTTGGTGGGGGCGCTTCGCGCCCCCCAAGCCCCCCGCGCGCGTAAGTCGTTACGCGCCATTGTAGTTGTGTCCCTGTGTCCCACCTTTGAGTATAGATAGATATATATATGTTTTTAACTACGTAAAACTTGCGAATATACAACATTCTTCGCTGTCCCATTGTCTGTGTATATAAATAGATTGTCAGGTTTACCGACTCTTGAACATGCAACATATAATTGTCCATGGGAAAAACGATCTGTATTCAGACCTATACCTCATTGTGATTGCCCTTGAGCTTTGTTGATGGTGATTGCTAATCGAACATTCCCTGTGTCCCCGTCGTCATTTATATATCCCCCTGTGCCCCCGGCGTCTCATTTATATTCCCTGTGTCCTGGTCGTCATTTGTGTCCCGGTGTCCCGGTCTGTTTGTGTCATCTTATAATAAATGACGTCAGTCGACAAACATGACGTCAGTCGACACACAAACATGACGTTAGTCAACAGACAAACAACTTATTTTTATCTCATTTATATTCCCTGTGTCCCGGTCGTCATTTGTTTCTCGGTCTGTAGTGTCATCTTATAATAAATGACGTCAGTCGACAAACATGACGTCAGTCGACACACAAACATGACGTCAGTCAATGTCCCGGTAGTCTTATGTGTCCCGGTGTCCCGGTTTGTAGTGCCATCTTATAATAAATGACGTCAGTCGACAAACATGACGTCAGTCGACACACACACACATGATGTCAGTCAACAGAACAACAATTTATTTATATATATATATAGATAATCCTTCCCCCCCACGTAAATAGTGAAGCTTAAGGTTTATATAAACTAGTTCTAATTTTACTAGCAATTTTCAGTCGGAATTCAATGCTTCTACTCCGAGAATTTTTTCTTCATTTTCCTAAAATTTTGCAGGGCTTTGCATGTTGCTTTATTATTATTATTGTTATCATTATTATTGTTATTTTTATGATTGTTTTTTTTTTTGCATGCTGATTCCTCTAGCCTACTGAATTGAAGCTCTTTGGAATCACTTTCTGTCCCTATTTTTTTATTCATTTACTTATTATTGTATAAATTTTTATATGTGATGAATAAATGCTTCCTCTTCACAAGGAAAGATAGAGGGATTCTAGAATATGAAGGGCATGCTCTTGGACTTATCATTCCCGATAATATGGATAATGTAGAGACTGTTTTCAGATAAATATAGGGTTGAATGAAATATAAAATTAAAAAAAAAGTCATTATTGCTTATTGTAAGTCTTGTCTCTCATCCCTTCCATTACAGCAGTGCAAAATTCTGAAAAAAGGGGCTTTCCGCTCTGGGACAAGTTTGAGGATGGGTTAGGATCGTGTAATTATCGTTGCCCACCTTTCAAATGTTATTACTATTTTCTGTATTTTTTTTCTGATTTCCATTTTCTGAATAGGAAATACATAGGCATGGGCTGTGCCCCTTCTTCACATATAAGCACCACTGACGGCAGACAACGGTCTTCTTTAGTTCTTGATACTGTTGAAAGAGATGGTGATCTTACTTCACTGGAGCCACCGAGGACAGCGTTGCCAGATGTAGCGAATCATAAGCCAAAAGGTAAATCTAAACTCTTCTGTCATGATTTAAAAATTTGCACATGACCTATACGAAAGTTTGCCCCAGTAGAGAACGTAGCGTGTGGGCCTGAGACAAGGTACATATTAGCTGGATTAACTACATAAAAATAACTTATTTGTTTCTTAGGGACCTGGGAATGTACGTGAAGGTAAATAACCGCAGCAGGGTAGGGGCTAGGTAAATATGAGGCAACAAGAATGTTCATATCAAAACAAGCTTATGTGCAGAACCATTGATTCTAAAGAAAAAAGAACAAATTTTGTTATTTAGGAAAACTTGAGTAATAATGCTAAGTGACAAGGTACTAGTTGACCCTCTTTATGAACGAGCTCACTAATTGCTTGCGTGGATTAATTTGCTGAGACGTGTCTTAATTTTAATAAACTTTCACGTGAAGAAAGAGTGAATCATAGAACACATATACAGGGATACACGCAAGTAGAGAGGTGGGATGTTTAGGACCTCCCTTGAAATTGTATCATATTTAAGACATTTCCATCCGAAATTTTCGTGTATTTTACAGGAGCATTTACCAGCGGTATGCATTACATGATGTTGCAAAAGAAAAAAAAGATCAAAATATTTGGCTACAGGAAGGAGGATGTTGAAATGCCTGGGATAACAATAGATAATAAAACAATTCCATGATCTGTCGTCGCCATGCTTTTACTTCAGTTGATTAGCATATTTTACTAAACAAAAAGTAAATAAAATACGCCATACATAGGAAGGAAAGATATCCATCAACTGATGCTTATCAGAAACATCGTGTATAACCTGCATAATTGAAAAATTATTCATTACCGAAACTATTTGGTAAATGAGTTTATGATTTCAACTTGGGTAATTGCTTTTCCACTATCAAATCGACTATAATGACTGCTTTTGCTCAAGCATGACAATAATATAATTTTCCTATTTTATAATAATTATATCTAATAATTTATTGTGTAAAGTATGTTCATATTATAGAAGTATAATGTATATTATTGAGTGGAGAGGGGAGCTGAAGTTCTTGACAGTTCACAAAACCTTACATTGCTAGCAAGTTATATCATGCCTAAGAAACCTTTATTAATAAGTAATCACCAAAAATCATAAATCATCAATAAGCTTCGGCATTCATCTTCTTGGTTTAGAGCTAAATCTTTCCAAGACATTATGGATAGTTGCTTCTTGTTTGACTTTTTTCTGTCATTCCAGCTTTTTATGGCATTTGGTATTTACCAAGTGACGTATAGTGATCGCAATTTCTGTCGGTCTGTTTGTCCCGGTTTTGCTAGTTTGGGCACTTTCAGATAAGGTAGGACGATGAAATTTGGCAGGCGTATCAGGGTCCAGAACAGATTAAACTAGAAATAGTCGTTTCCCTTATTCAACCGCCCGGGGTGGGGAAGTGGGGGGACGGTTAATCAGGAAAAATTAGAAAAAATGAGGTATTTTTAACTTACGAACGTGAGATCGGATCTTCATGAAATTTGACATTTAGAAGAAAATCGTGTCTCGGAGCTCTTGTTTAGAACAGGTGACCGGATCTTAATGAAATTTGATATTTAGAAGGAACCTATGTCTCAGAGCTCTTATATTAAATCCCGACCAGATCTGGTGATATTGGAGAGAGTTGGATGGGGAAAATGGAAATCTTGGAAAACGCTTAGAGTGGAAAGATCGAGATGAAACTTGGTGGATAGAATAAGTAAATATCGTAGATACGTGATTGACATAATCAGACTTAATCCGCTCTCTTTGGGGGAGTTAAAGGGGTCAGTACTTTGGCGAGTTCGGTGCTTCTGGACGTGCTGGGACAATGAAAATTGGTAGGCGTGTCAGGAATCTGCACAAATTGACTTGATAAAGTCGTTTTCCCTGATTCGACCATCGGGGGGGGGGCTGAAGGGAGAGGAAAAATTAGAAAAAATGAGGTATTTATAACGTAGTAGTGAGTGATCGGATCTTAATGAAGTTTGATATTCAGAAGGACCTCGTGTCTCTGAGCTCTTATTTTAAATCCTGATTGGCATTAAGGCTCTGATTCTCCTTTTAATAAATATATTGATTCTTAGATTTTTGCTAGAGCTCATGCCATATGAGCTCTTGGCTCTTCCGACATTGTCACAAGTACTATATGAGCTCTTAGCTCTTGTTCAACCACTTACCTTTTATCAACTGCTTTTTAGCCTTCTACCTTTCTAAATTGCTTTTTCAACCAACTGCATTTTCAATCATTTGCTTTTTCAGCCATATCTAGTGTAAATTTGAAGTCTCAGGGGGGCAGCTGCTCCCCTGCTGCCCTCCCCTTTGTATGCCCACACAGAGAAATACATACACACACACGCATATATATATATATATATATATATATATATATATATATATATATATATATATATATATATATATATATATATATATATATATATATATATATATATATATAAGCTGTAATTTAAACCAGAAACGATGCTTGATGATGGTTCTTAAATGGAAAAATAGAAGTTTTTTGCCTTTTAAGATTATTCATCAATACCTTGTGCTTGCAAATCGTCCAGTGTTTCCCTGTCAGCCTCTTCGCATAGCTGTAATTATTTTTCCACCTATGGCACATTAATTAATGGCCCTGAAAACTCCAAAAAATGTATATCTAGTGCATGTGTGTAGCTCACGGGGTAAATGACCATTAAAAAAAGAGACGCTCCGCAATTATATTTAATAGAAAGGTAGACATGTAATGAGATTTGCTGTAATGAAAGTCATACAGAAAATCAACCGTGCAATCTGTAAGAGTGAAGGGCCCAAGGCCATACCCAGGTGGGTAATGCGTTTGAACCATCCCTCCGAAAATGTTTCAGTCTAAAAAAGTGACAAAAATTCATATAAACAAATTTTTCATGCAGGCACGTACGCAGGAATGTTTTTTTTTTTTGGGGGGGGGTGGGGGGGCAAAACCTTCGAAACAGCAGATATAAAGTAGCACTTTTTTATTTAGTAATGCAAAAAGCAGGTAAATCAGAAAATACAGATCCTGTAGTATTGCAGCGGATGGGGGGGGGGGGAAGAAGACTGAAGCCTCAACAGTATGTTTTAGGCTCAGGTTATGTTCATAGCGATTTAAAACCAGTGATTA
This sequence comes from Artemia franciscana, assembly GCF_032884065.1. Lineage (NCBI taxonomy): Eukaryota > Metazoa > Arthropoda > Branchiopoda > Anostraca > Artemiidae > Artemia > Artemia franciscana. The sequence goes on along the minus strand of NC_088863.1, from coordinate 23,731,668 downwards.
ATCTATTATATCCCATTGAAAGGGAAATTTTAGGGTTAACAGTGCAATATGGATTCTGTGGGGGGTAGTTCTTTTATTGCAAAAACGTAGATTTTATTGAAAAATGATAGTTTCCAAAATTGATCCATTAAAAGCTGTACTTTATCCTGAAAGGGGGGGGGGATAAACGCCCTGATATATAGGATAATTCTATTTTGCTGTGGAAAGAAAAATCTCTTTACAAAAAAAAAATTACAACACAATTGCTAATTACTTCAAAGAGGGTAAAAAGTTAGACAGAAAATGGGTTAATAATTGGGCAGTGACTTGACCAGATAATGGCATGCTGTAAAATCCCCCAAAAAAGGTTTCACACATGTATCTAGATTCTTAATAAATGTCCTACTTTTGCCAGAAATCCCAAGAAACCACGAGGAAATTAAACATTTCTCAAAGTTTCGGGAGGGGGGGGGGCGGGCCCGAAGGCCCCCCCTGTGTACGTGCCAGTTTTCATACATTAGTAACCCAAACAAATTCTGGCTTTGCTCTTGGAATGGCCCAAAGCGATACCCTTAGGCTCATGCCTTTTCCAAATCTTCTTACATGGAATCGGCAGATGTGGGCATATTGTATCGATGTCTCTCATGTTTGCTTTCCCGTGGCCATCTTGTAAAACAGATTGTCGTAGGAAATTGTCGTAAGTGAATAGCTCATTTGATTGCAAGTTCTAGTGCTCTTTTCTGGTTTAAAACTGATCGGAAGGCAATTGATATTCTTTTTAATACCCCATGTGGAACTTTCTAAGTACAGTCCCAGGGATGAGGTATCCTAATTGTTGAAAACTCATATAAAATAGAGACTTTATATATATACATATATATATATATATATATATATATATATATATATATATATATATATATATATATATATATATATATATATATATATATATATATATATATATATATATATATATATATATATATATATATATGTATATATATATATATATATATATTTTATCCATCTTTAACCAATTAAGCTAAGTTTTAAGTCTTTATTTTCAGTCCAAATGAGTGAAAGACCCAAAGTGAAGCCCTTGGGCTCTATGGGCCTGTGTACCCTCTAACTCTCTGTACCCGTTTTCTTTTTACCATAAGTTTATTCTGAATTTGTTGATTACAAATATTACAAATCTTCTTTATCTCCATCTTTGAACTCTTCAAACTTTTATTTATTTTTTTTTATCGTAAATCATCCTTAACGGTTACTAAGCTAGCTGATTACACCTTCTGTGGTTTATTGTTCGGTTTATACAAGACCAAAATACTTTTAAATGGATACTGCACAAATGGTGAATATGACACCCTTATTCAAATCCAAGCTGTAACAGATTTTTCAGTGGCCTTAATGTGGTTCCCTGTACCCATAGTTCCTAACCCTCCCCCTTCACTTTCACACAGACATATTTTGCCTCTTCAGACTTATCCTTCATCAGGGATTATTTGGAAATGTTCTTAAATAATTATATTCTAGTCATTAGGAATGATTAAAATCGCAATATGACTGATCAGAATCTAGACCTTAAGTACAACTTTCCCTAGTATTTGGTTTTTTAACATTTTCATAAATTACATTGCCACCGAAATTGGGTTTAAGGGAGACTCGGGCCACAGAACTCAGAACGTTGGAACGTCTAAAAATTGTGTCCCTAGGGAAGATATAATAAGCAGAGCTCACGGGATAAGAAGTCCTAAACTATCTAAATAACCCACATAAAACCGAGGATTCATAGCTACGTTTTAATATAAAGGAGGACGTGTTGTAGAAAGTTGAAATCTAAGTCGTATAATAAATCGAATTTGTATTATTGAAGATATACTCTCCTTCCTTGACCCCTCTCGGTTAAATAGTGCACACCTACGCTTCTGACCCCCTTTCAATCTTGCGTTTGCTCCCCTCTCTGACCAATTTTTTTGTTTAATAATCTGGGGAGATGGTGGCTATGAAAGAGTGGAAATCTCCTCTAAATGCAAGCATGGTACTTTTTGTCATTTTAATCGCACTTTCTGTCAATGTATGAAAGTTCTTTAAAATACTTTTCAGGTTAGTTTAACCCCCCTTGTGTTTCAGAAGTCAGTCTTAAAGAATTGGGACAAAGTTTATTTTTGATCGCTTTTCAAATCATACCAGGAAATTCCCCTGTGCAAAATCTCCCATGGAAAATCTTCCCTGAAGAATTTCCTATCCACAGAAAGTTCTCCCCGTGGTCAATCCCTCGCCCTCTTCTTGACAGAGAATTCCTCCCGAAAATATTCTGACTATTTCCCAAGAATAAATCATCTATACAAACAATGGGCAAATTGCATAACTTACAGTTCTTTCAAAGAGGTGGGAGGGGGGAGTAGTTTAATTCCCAAAGGCATAGTTGTTGGACCTTTTAACTATGCTGAATCAAATGTATCTTTCAAAACTTTGATTGCATGTCTTCGGGGGAAAAGGGACGTAGGAGGGGGGCGAGTTTGCCTCCTATCTTTTTGGTCATTTTAGAAAGGGTTCTAGAACATTTGATTTTCGTTCATACGAGCCCTTTCCCGATTTTATAAGACCGTGTTAAGGTTTGATATTTTCAACCCTGGTGGAAAAAATCAAATAAACACCCATTATTATCTTTCATCTGGCAAAAATGCAACATTCTATATTTTTTTAAATAATAGCTTGAAACCTCTATAATAGGTTTATCTGATATGTAGAATCTGATGGTACGATTTTCTTTAAGATCACTTGACCATTTACGGTTGTTTCCCTTCTTTTTCCTTTTTTCGAAAATCAGACAAATTTCCTCAGGCTCGTAGCTTTCGGTGGGTAACATTAAACTGTATTTGGTATCAGTATAAAAAGCCAATTTTTTTGATGTAACAATTATCATCAAATTTTTTTTTAGAGTTTTGGTTATTATTGGGCAGAACCGCTTCCTACTTGCAGTTCGTTACCATGAACAGCTTGAAAATTTGTTCATACACAACCTCTGTTTTCAAACCGAGATGTAAAACAAACGAATTCCCGTACATTTTCGCCAAAGTGTGTTTGGTGTAACATGGCCAGGTCTTTTTCTGCTTTTCCGTTGAGTTCATTGATGAGCCAAATTAACCAATCTTATCGTCCAAAAGAAGATGCATTTCTAAAAAAAAAAACAGATCATTTGCTGATATGCCCTTCATTTATATTTGTTGAGCTAACTTCATAATCCTTTTTACTTTTGTTTAGATTCTCCCATTGCTCTTAGCAACATTCAATGTGAACAAATGGAAACATGGAAGTTTCATTGTTCTTTAGAGATGTAATCTCTGTTTCGGAGGCTTTCTTTTCTCTCTTGACTATTTATTGGGGTGTTCCTCCTATTGTTTTGGATTTTGATTTCCTATTTTTTGGAAAAAATTGATGTTAATAAACGGTATACCACTTTTAATCAAAGAGAGAGAGAAAGAGAGAGAGAGAGAGAGAGAGAGAGAGAGAGAGAGAGAGAGAGAGAGAGAGAGAGAGAGAGAGAGAGAGAGAGAGAGAGAGAGAGAGAGAGAGAGAGAGAGAGAGAGAGAGAGAGAGAGAGAGAGAGAGAAAGAGAGATCCTTGTAGCTAAGTGGGTGATAACTCCCCTTGGATATTACCATCAATGTTAAGGAGGAATCTTGTCTCAGGGTGAAATCGTGATAATTAGCAAAATGAGCACTTTGACCTAAGAAGTTTCTGCAAGCCGATCTAATAGGCTTATGCAGAATAGATGAAAATTATGGGTCTAGAAATTGTTTAAAATTGAGTGATTGGTTCTTAATTATCGTCACATCCATCATCACTCATGTAATAATTTAGTGCTTGCTCTTTAAACACGCACGCAATCAAATCTGGCTGTCTTTTTTTTTTTTTTTTACATTTGAATTCACAACGTTCAAAGCAATTTAAATGCAAGTATTTTTATTTCTGGATATTGTAATTATCGTTATTGCTTCAGAGATTGTTCAATGGCATCTGACTGTGCGCAAGGTTTGAGTTGGTCACCATGGCGCCTTTGAATTTATTTCTTTTACTATCTCATTTTGATTTGTGGCGGAATGCTGCTTTGTTGTTTAAAGACGAATGCTCTTGCCCCAGACAAGTTATCTTTTTACTAAGCTGTTATGCTGTGATACGCTAAGCATTAAATTCAACAGGTTTATCAAGTCACTGCTGGGTCTTAGTGCATAAAACGGATTTTACGTTTCAGTTTCCTTTTTGTTTTCTTAGCTCTTTTGTGACTAATAAAAACGCATTTAAGATCCAAATGATGTAGTAATTTAAAAGTTGACAGTCTTTAATTGTTGAAGGACTGGATTTCGGAAACAAATTGGTATTTTGTTTGTGGCTTTGAAATGATTGGTAAACCAAGTATTTGGCGCTAAAAACGCCAAATAATTGGTCTGCAACATGGTATTTAATTCCTTCAATTCAGACACTCCGTGAGAACGAAGTGGTGCCCCCCCTTTGTATTTGACATTTTTTCATATCTTTTTTTATTTCAATAAAATCAGGTTACCTTAGGGGGTTGTTTTTGGGGTATATGCCCCCGTTAAACATTTATTGTGTATATGTCAGTGTTTCGATAATAGAATTATCTCTTCGAGACAGAGATCGAGGATCTCTATCTCTTCTAGATTTCTAGGAAATAATTCCGGAAAGGTCAATTTGAAAACCTAAAATTTTAGGTTTTTATAAAAAAATTAGGCGGAGAGGGTCCTTTGATTACTTTCATCTGGGCATCTACAGAAATTGGTTGTACTATCTCAACTAAACTTGGCGGAAAGTAAGAGACAATCTCGAAGTTTTGCTGCTTGTGGATCCATACTCGATGTAGCAATTGAAGATAGTTGGATTCCTTCCATCATTTTCATCACGACATCACCAAGACAGGCTGTTAGATAGACATTAGATTGTTTAGGATATAAAACCAGACTGCTACTCGGATGTTGTTGAGGTCTGGGGCCAATCATACTGTTGCAAGGAATAGATAGAGGAGGGCCTTAATTCTTGTTTCTAGACATTTTTCTCTAGAAGTTATTTGATTTCGACAAAATTTGGTTAGGTTCTTAGGGGGGTCTTATTCTCTTTGGGGTCTTTAGGGAGAATTTCTGAATTTAACATTTGAATGTACATTAAATTTCTTCTTCAAAAACAGCAGCAAAACTTTGTATGAACAAAGATATAAAATTCTCAATCCCAGGTTATTTAGGTTTAGAACTGAAAAATCGGAGGCAAAAATTGAAAAACGTATAATATTCTAACCAACTTGTCTAATCTTCCAAGATTCTGCTGGAACAAACGATTTGACAATCCTTTAATAATCTTGACAAGATGATACTTAGCGATTGATCTGAATAAGTCTAATAAGAAGTCATTTGAATTTGGAAATAAATTCTAATTTGTCGAGAGGATTTTCATTTTGTACTGTTCCTCATTAGCGTCTTGGATACAGTAATTTCTTATTAGGAATTCTGGACCACTACTTCCTGTTTCCGAGACTTGAAAGTTGGTAAATAGGTCGTGTGGACGATATTGTAGCAAACACTTTGATTTCCTTAAGGTCAAAGGGGTTCTCAAACATTCTTGCTCTGGATGTTAAGTATTTCTTGTATCTAAATGTACACTTGAGCTATGCAGTAATGGACAAAGAGAGATTTACACAATATGTAATGACCGTACCCCCGTTGCGTGTAGACGAATCCTTACATTGAGTGGTGGTGTCCGAACCAATCAAATGATAAGAGAAAGACAGAACATTCGTATCTTTTTTTCATTAAATAAATAAAAAAAAAAAGTTTTTTCAACTCAAAGTATGGAGCAACATTAAAACTTAAAACGAGCAGAAATTATTACGCGTATGTGGGTTGTTGCCTCCTCCTTAACACCTCGCTCTTCCAGCTAAAGTTTTTGGTACTAACAAAAATCTTCTTATTGGTCAAATTAAACGACTCTTGTGTTTCTGGAGCCATTAATGAAAATTTGGACTATTTTTTAACTCTAGCGTAAATACTGAGGTGTTGAGGGGGAAACCCCCCTCATATAAGTGATAATTTCAGTTTTTTTTTAAGTTTTAATGTTGCTCTTTACTTTGAGTTGAAAATCTTATTTTTTATATTTAATTTCTAATCGTTTTTCAAGTAATGCCGGGAAATACGGCTCCACCCCCCCCACGGAAAGATCCCTTAGAAATTCAACCCTGGGTAAAATTTACCCCGGACAATTACCCTTAACATCTCCATACGTAAAAATGAGTCGGCAAAGAGAAAGTAAAACAAATAAAAACAATTTTGTATAGGAATTCTAGGAAATTCCCCTAGTGCAAAATTTCGCCTGAAAAGTTCACCCAGAAAACTTCTGTCGCCATTGGAAATTCTCTCGTAGAAATTTTCTTACGAGGAAATTTATGCCCCCACCCGAAAAATGTATGCGCGCTTCCCAATAACAAACTATATGTAGGCTACACGATTGGCAAATTTTATAACTTAAAGACTTCTTCCCATGAGCTGTTAGGAATGACGTTATCTCCAAAGACATAGTTATTGGACCTTTAAACTATGTTGAAGGAAACGGCTATGTCAAAATTTTGATTGGACGATTGTTTTTGGGAAAGGGGGCGTGAGAGGGGGACTAGATGCCCTCCAATATCTTTAATCATCCAAAAGGGTACTAAAGGGTACTAGACTTTTAATTTCCGTTTGAATGAGCCCCCTCCCGGTATTCCAGGACCATTGGTTCCGTACGATCACCCCCGAGAAAAAAAAAGACAAAAAAACTTCTATATTGTGGCTCTCTGATATGCTGAATCTGATTTTCTAGTTTTCATTAAGATTGTTTGACTTTTGTGGGGTGCATCGCCCCCTTTTTCAAAAATATCGCAAATTTTCTGAGTCTCATTGTCTTTTATGAAAATTTTGATCGGACGATTTTGGGGGAAAAGGAGCGTGAGAGGGGGGCTAGTTGTCCTCCAATATCTTTAATCACATGAAAAGGGCACTAGAACTTTTAATTGTCGTTCGAATGAGCCTCCTCCCGATATTCAAGGATATTGGTTCCGTACAATCACCCTGAGAAAAGAAGACAAATAAACACTCATCCATGATTTTTCTTCTGGCAAAAAAAATCCACCTTTTTGCAAATATGAGCTTGAAACGTCTTTAATATGGTTCGCTGACACGCCGAATCTGATTATGTGATTTTCATTAAGATTCTCTGACTTTTGTGGGGTGCAACCCCCCTTTTTCGAAAATCTGGCAAATTTTCTCAGGCTCGTATTCTTTTATAGGTAGCACTAAACTTAACGAATCCTATTTATTTGGAACCAACATAATAAGCCGATTCTTTTGATATTATATTAAAAAAACAAGTTTTTTTCAAATGAAAATAAGGAGCAACATTAAAACCTAAAACGAACAGAAATTATTATTTGTATGAAGGGGATTGCCTCCTCCTCAACACCTCGTTCTTTGCGCTAAAGTTTTTTAGTACTTTTAAAAGGTTCTTATTGTTCTAATTAAACGACCCTTGTGTCTCAGGAGTCGTTTTTAAAGAACTGGAATAAAATTCAAACTTTAGCGTAAAGCGCTAGGTGTTGAGGAGGGGGACAAAATGAATAAATTTATGAATTTATGGTTTTGAGGGTTCAAGGTGCAAAGAATAGGTTTGAATATTTATTTTAAGAAGGATAAGTTGCTTAGACTAGGAATAAATGAAGAGGAAGAGGTGATGCTGGGTATCGAAATAATCGACCCAGCAGATAGCTTCACTTACCTGGGTATTGTTATTATTTAAGACGGTGGATACACCTAACCTGTAAAAAGTAGAATAGCGAAGGGCCGAAAAAAGTTGGGAAGAATCTGAAGATAAATCTGCGAACTAAGATTAGAATACTGGCTACGGTAATGACAGTGGTCAAGTATGGTTCTGAAACGCGGTCGCTTGGAGAGGCAGAAGAAGATTTGTCAAGTATTTTCCCAAGAATTTGTCTATGGATAGTTTTAGATACCAGTTTGACTGACCGTATGTGAAACAAAAAGCTGTACAAAAAGAATTAAAAAATATGGTTCTATCTCACCTTCTGGGGTTACTACGAAAGGTAGGTTGAAATGGCTGGGACGCGTTTTACGAATGAAGAATGACATATTGCCAAAGATTGTTCTTTTTAGCCATCCATTTGGGGCCAAACGAAAACCAGGTAGTCAGGTCGGGGTAGAGGAGTTACGTGCGTAGATGTGATGGCCTCAGGTAGCTCGGTACTGCAGTGAGTTTTTAGTAGTAATAGTAGTAGAAATTGCTGTTCATGTCATTTGTGATGCTCTTATTGACGTGTATATGTTAACTGTACTAAATTGTTGTGGAATGTGGCGTAACCAAAGTGTATCGAAATTTTATGCTTTGCTTCATTACCTAAAATTATTGGAATTTAACGTAGTAGGTTTTCTTTTGTTTCTTCAATCAATAAAGCTAGCAGCACTTGAATATTTTAAATAGTTTGGTTCTGCATGTGACGCAGTGACCCAGCAATTCTAATGCAGTGACTAACGAGGTACATTGTTGAATTGGCGACCGACTATTGTTGAACCATGATTGTTGAACCATTGATTGTCGAACCATTGATTGTTGAACCATTGATTGTTGAACCATGACCGAATATTTTAAATAGTTTGGTTCTGCATGTGACGCAGTGACCCAGCAATTCTAATGCAGTGACTAACGAGTGCATTGTTGAATTGGCGACCGACTATTGTTGGACGATGATTGTTGAACCATTGATTGTTAAACCATTGATTGTTGAACCATGACCGAATATTTTAAATAGTTTGGTTCTGCATGTGACGCAGTGACCCATCAATTCTAATGCAGTGACTAACGAGTGCATTGTTGAATTGGCGACCGACTATTGTTGAACCATGATTGTTTAACCATTGATTGTTGAACCATTGATTGTTGAACCATGACCGAATATTTTAAATAGTTTGGTTCTGCATGTGACGCAGTGACCCAGCAATTCTAATGCAGTAACTAACGAGTGCATTGTTGAATTGGTGACCGACTATTGTTGAACCATGATTTTTGAACCATTGATCGTTGAACCATTGATTGTTGAACCATTGATTGTTGAACCATTGATTGTTGAACCATTGATTATTGAACCATTGATTGTTGAACCATGACCGACTATTTTGCCGTTGTTTTTCTGGTTTTGACGCCCAGAAACCTTGTTCTCAGTAAGGTTTTGGGTGTCCAAGGTAGTGCCCAATGGTCGCCTATTTGAAGGATCATTCATTTCAAGTAATTATATAAAATAATATGTTTTTTCAGCTGAAAGTAATGAGCAATATTAAAAATTAAAACGAACAAAAATTATTCCGTATGTGAAAGGGGTTGTCCCCTCCTCAACGTCCCGCTCTTTACGCTAAAGTTTGACTCCTTTCTCACAACTCTTACTTTTTAAAACAATAAACAACTTTAGCGTAAAGAGCGAGCCGTCGAGGAGGGGACAACCCCTTTCATATACGGAATAATTTCTGTTCGTTTTAGTTTTAATGTTGCTCCTTACTTGCAGTTAAAAAAACTTTATTTCTGAACGTTTTTGAATTAATGCATGTTTTGATTTTGGTTAACCGTACATAAATAATTAAAACGAAATTTGCATATTATTTTTTTTCGGCTAAATGGCTTTCTCAAAGTTTTGATAGATTTCGACAAAAAAAAAGGGGTGGGGGAGGAGGCTTAGTTGCCCTCCAATTTTTGGTTACTTAAAAAGGCAACTAGAACTTTCTACTTTTTTTTACGAACATTTTCATTAGTAATAAATATACGTAACTTACAAGTTAACTTACATAACGAACTTCTATATTTGTATATTTTTATTACGTATATGAAGTGTTTCGCCCCCTCGTCAGTACCTTGCTCTTTACACTAAAGTTTGAATTTTGTCCCAATTCTTTAAGAATGACCCCTGAATCACAAAGGCGGTAGAATAAATAGTTGGAATTACTAAAAATACTTTAGCGTAAAAAGTGAGGTATACACATAATAATTTCTGTTTGTTTTAAGTTTTAATGCTGCTCCTTAGTTCCAGTTGAAAAAAACTTTTTTTTTATTTATTTTCTCATTTTTAGTTTAAATAATGCTAGAAAATTCTGCACCCCCTTCATAGAAATCCTCTTTCCTCATGATAAACAACTCCATGGAAAGATCCTACCACGTAACCTCCTCCCTCGACTCCCCACCGCAAAAAAGTCCCCCTGAGAACGTCTATAAACTTCACAATAACCACTACTATATGTAAACAATGATTAAATTTTGTAATTTGCAGCCCCTCCTCCGGTGACTCTGGGGGATTAAGTCGTCCCCAAAGACATAGTTATTGGGTTTTTCGACTATACTGAATAAAATAGCTATCTCAAAATTTTCATCTGGTGACTTTGGGAAAAAATGAGGGGGGAGGGGGCCTAAGTGTCCTCCAATTTTTTGGTTACTTAAAAAGGGCACTATAACTTTTAATTTCCGTTAGGATGAGCCCTCGCGACGTTCTAGGACCACTGAGTCGATACGATCACTCCTGGAAAAAAAAAACACGCATCCATGATCTGTCTTCTGGCAAAAAATACAAAATCCCTGATTTTTGTAGATACGAGATTGAAACTTCTACAGAAGGGTTCTCTGATGCGCTGAATCTGATGGTGTGATTCTATGACTTTTAGGGGGTGTTTCCCCCAATTTTCTAAAACAAGGTAAATTTTTTCTGTCTCGTAACTTTTGATGGGTAAGTCTAAACTTGATGAAACTTATATATTTAAAATCAGCATAAAAGTGAAATTCTTTTGATATAACTAATGGTATCAAAATTCCGTCTTTTAGAGTTTCTGTTACTATTTCGTCGGGTTTGAACAAGGTTACCTTGTTTGAACAAGGTAACATTCCTGATTTTGGCACAAGAAAAGTATGATCGGACCACTTGTTGGAGTACAATTGCGAGCTAAAGAACTGTGCTAGATATCTATGGGGAAAAGTGTCTACAGAGAACCAAAGTCTAATGCCTTCAATGCAGAATTCATCCCTCCTTCAACTCAGATAGAAATTGTTTCGCTGCTTTCCACAAGAAGAAGACATCAAGCTTGTTTTGACTGTAAATTTTGAGTCTCTGTCGCCTTGTAACGGATTTAGCAATAAGCTGAAGGAAGATATTTCTTCTCATTTGGGATTAAACGTTTAATGGGAGGAAAGTCCGAAATGGAGGGAAAGGATGGCCTCCCCCTCCCAAAAAATCATCTTTATTCTATGTATTTTTTTAAGCTTGCTTGCAAGTTCAAGGGGGTTGCAAGCCCAGGTTGACCTCATGAAATTTGGATCGGATTCCCCTCTGATTTGTATCATTCCTTTTCTTACATTTATTTTAGGTTCACCCAGTTCCTAAAATTTAAACTAGTTTTGCTCCAAGATGGAGCTGTCAGTAACTGTGAAAGACGCTGTATTAAAGCCAATGTTTACTTTTTAGGTTGTCACATGAAAACTTATTTAAATCATTATTTTCAAGTCTTATGCAAAAAAAAAACTCTTATTAACTGCAAAATGTTCTTCTGTGGTAACTCGGGGGGATAATTCCTAATAAGGGGGACAGGAAGAAAGAAAAGCACACTGTATATTATTTTATCTTGGAATTCAGTACTATAATAACAAATATCTTTACCTTCGAAAATTTGCATTTCATAAAATTTTTGACGCTTCTTCCAGTTAAAGTGCACCCCCCTCCCACTGAATGCTCGGATACAGCCCTTCCCTATTTGCAAAAATTGAATCTCTTTTTGTATCTCACGTTTCTCATTTTGATCAGTCGGGGTATCGAGGATGCCTCGTCTGAAGCCAGGATTGCCACTGGTCCGAGGCCCCGAATCATATCGTCCAAAAAATGCCATATGAAGAAAACTTGCTGAAAAGGCATGTCAAGTAAAATTATTCCTTTATTTGATTTCTGTCGTCAAATCGACCAAACCCGTTAATGACTTTTTAAAATGCTTGTTACATTAAAAGTTCGATTTTGTCTTCTAGGGTTGATTTCAAACGGGAAATCAATTTTTTAAGGATCCAAAAAGTGTTGATAAGGTTTCAAAGTTTAGAGAAGTCCAACTAAAAAAAATATGGCGAAAACTGTTTTTGCAATAAAGTCAATAACAACACAACTAAACAAAATAAGAATTTTTTCTAAGAAATTTTGATTTTCATGTTATTAATGCAAAATTCTGGGGAAAATGTGTTTTTTAGCGTATGAACATGGATGTTATCAGTAAACTGTCTAAGTAAACGCCGGTACTGAATTTTTATCTGTCAGTAGTCGGCCTTCCGCTTTGTTAATGAAATGTTTTCTAAAGTGATATCTTTTTCAGATGGCACAGACAATGATATATCTTGGACTCGTGGGTCACGGGATACAGGACAATTGGCTGGTCGCAAAGTTTCAGTAAGTTAATAAAAATCCTTTTTTGTGTCTTTTTTTATGTTCAAGAACAGATTTGTAATATCGGACAAAACATCCATATAGATCCAAAAACAGGATTATTCGAATCTTGTAATTGTTAGTTGTTTCTTTGTATGGCTATTTGCCAGTTATATTGTATACTGCCTTGAGTATTGATACACTCACTTTTGATCCTTGATATATCGGAGCGTCGGTGTCGGTGTTGCCACCGATGGTGTTTCAGACTCGGTGTTGCCGCTGATACAATTTCTCTTGTATTAGTTTAACCAAAATAGATTCCAAGGAAAATTCTGTATTAATTTTTGAATACGATGAATCTGAACTTCGTTATTTAGCTTTAGTGGCAGTAGCAAGCTCATGGCTCCTAAAAGCAGTAAGAATCTTCTCAAATGCTTATCGGTTCCGTAGAATTGATAAAGTTTTCTAGTCTTATATCTAAACTATTAAAATGTGTTACTGTAGATCCTTACATCAAGTTTAAGTGGACGTGAAACTTGCTTTTATGTTCCATTAGCTGATTACAATTTCTCTAAACGATCCTAGTCACGTTTAAATACATCGTTTTTGACGGTACTCTAGTTTCTCGCTTTAGCGCTGTTCTGAATGGGACTAACGTCCCACTCAGAGCTTAGTGAACGCTATTCTTTTATGTGTATCCAAAATGACGCTCTAACGCTTTCATGTTTTTCAATTTTAAAAGGTATGTATGAGCGCTTGATTTGAATTAAGAGTCGTAATATGATTTTCAATCAGTATGAGACGAGGCCAAAGTACGGGCCGTCGATATTCCAACATCCCTCACCTCTCTATACCATTTTTTGATGGAAGGGCAGGTATGTTGCAGCCTATTTGAAGTGGAGTTATTTTAGGGTTTGAGATCTCTTAGTGGGCCTGTACGCCCTCCAACAAATACCCCATTGTCCCTTCCATTAGCAACTTTCTAGCAGAAAAGTAGGCATGTTGCATCTTGTTTGAACCGGAAAGAATAATTTTCGATCTTCTTTATTTGAGGCGCAAATTTTGATCGGACGATTTTTTTTTTTGGGGGGGGGGAAAGGAGCGTGAGAGGAGGGATAGTTGTCCTCCAATATCTTTAATCACATGAATATCTGCTCCTGCTGTCACTGCCAACTCTTTTAGCAGGAAAGTAGGCATGTTACACCTTATTTGAAGCAGAATCATGCTAGAATATTTTATGTGTATGAGTGGAAGCGCAAAGGGTGGCAATATTTCTTACATTACTACCTCCATAACCAACTTTTTAGTAAAAGGGAGCCAAGTTTTTTCCAGCGATCGGCTTGGAGTGGATGGGGTAAGTGTCTTCAACTTACATGAAAACGAGGATCTTCAGAGACAGATTCTTCTTCTCCAACTTGTGAATGAAAGTGCTTAGATCCGCTTTAAATTTATGTTGCAAGAGTTTCAGACGAAGGGGACAGAGTAGTGGGTTTTCTGAGGTGTCCGCCGCTTTTGACCTCCAGCCAAGAAGTTCTGAAGCCGCGCTGGCATAAAATTTGATGACGCCAGACGCAATTATGCTCGGCTGCAGCACCACCGAAAACGGAGAAAATATTTTTAGCGGTGTACCGATGGCGGCACACCGTCAATTGATCGTCATTTGTTCTATTTTTAGAATTTTTGCTTGTTTTTCAAAGTTTGAAAACTAAATTCCGTATCAATTCTCCCAGGAATTGTTTCTAAGCAAAAGTTCTGGAGGTACACAATTCTTGTTCAGCTTCATTACCATGACCAAACCTCGGACAAAATAAGGCCGAGACAGCAATTTTGACTTCTCCCAAACATTTTGTAAACATAAATGATCGACAGTGTAACCGTAAACTGCCTGAAAATTTAAATAGTCCGACAAAATAGGGAGCTTGAAACTAAATTGAATTTAAACTCTACTACTTGTATTAAAATAAGTTTATTTGCACCATATCTGGTGCCAGAAATCTCAAGAGAATCTGATGTATGTATCTTGCTCCATGTCTGGAATTTCTGGTGTTGCAACCTACATTCCACTTCTTTGACTACCCTGCACCTATTTTGCAATTCTCTGATTCCTCTTCCCTTCGTTACATTACTCATGTTTATCTCCACTTTATCATTGTTTTTCCTTCAATGGCATAGCAACGAAAACTAAAGGTGAAGATAAAGAGTACAGCACTGGACCTTACAGTTCCTTCTGGCGGTGCCTATCTCTGTTTCATGATCCTTGAGCCAGGAAGTGAAATAAGGGTTTGGGGCCCAGCCATCCTTTGCTTTTGCACACCCTTCCTCTTACCTTCCCCAGATTTCTCCAGGTACCCATTTTCATCTGGTTCGATTCTAGCTAAGCATAAGTTTACTATTGTTCTACTCTAAGCATAAGCATAAACATACTCTATAATCATGTTCTGCTATATTGCTCTAAGCATAAGTTCACGCCAGGTGTACTATTGAAATCGCAATGTATGAAAACACTTTAAAGGAGAGCTAAGACCCTCCCTATATTGAACAATAAGAAAAGTAACTTTTTATGTTGGAAGCACTGATATCTCCTTGATTTCTTCTTTTTTTTCCCAGGGGTGATTTTGTCGAACCAGTAGTCATAGAATACTGAGTGAGGGCTTATTTGAAAGTAAATCGTCATACTTAGTGCCCTTTTTAAGGCCGTGATTAAGTGAACTGATGGAACTCGAAAATTCCATGTTAAAATCTAAAATTATATTTAAAAAGTACTCAAATATTCATTAGCGGAAGATACCGCTCTTAATATCAGACCGTAGTTTCTTGAAGATGCTACAAAATGTTTGCTAGGTTTTTGCTCTATTTCCTCTAATTACTTAGAAATCTTAGAAAATGTCTCGCTCTTTGTCATAAGTGTACTCTATGATGGATATTGCTTTTGGAACAAAATCGGTACTATCATGAGCAGAAGACAATAACCTGTAAGATGATTGCAGCCATTTTTCGAAGTACTTTCCTGTTTCCGAACATTCTCATAGAATATTTTCAGCTACCTGAAATTTTTACAAGTTTTTTTTTGTCAGAAAGAATCGTTTCAGATCGCCGATAACACCCCTATAGACCAGATTGACAAGCTCGTATAATTAACCTGCTATTTCTGCCAATGAGTAAGTATTATTTGAAGGGTTTTTGACAATCGACGGTCTCTAGAGAATTGAGAGACAGAAGGCTACCCTAACTTTGATGTTGAACCTCGATGTTTTCAAGTTCACTTAATCACGACCTTAAGTAACGAAGAGATCATGCCACAGCAAATGGTGTTTTCTACCACCAAAAATCAATTTTATTCAAATAGGGTCAAAATGCCATAGAATGGATAATTTAAGATAGACTTTCGGTTTTTTCATAGTCTATGGCCCTAACTAGGGCGTTTTTAGCCACTCATTGTGACGAACCCCTGCAAAGTGGCGTTTTATACCATTTTGGGCCACGAAACATTGATTTTGACTAAAAGAAGGTCTAAATGCCGAGGAATTTACCTTCCGACATTTGAAGGAGAATGCTAGTAATTGATCATTTCCAACTCAGATTACAACTAGCATTTAATAAATACTAGAGTAAAATTGCCTTGACTGAAACAGCAGAAGTTACTTTTCGTGGAGTGCAACGTGTTCGGCATAGTCCAATCACGTCCCGCTGCGCTTGGTACAGTTCTTCCACGCTTTGCACACTTTTGACATTCACATTTCACACTTTTGACATTCACATTTCACATTTCCCACTTTTGACATTCACATTTACATTTCCCACTTTTGACATTCACATTCACATTTCCCACTTTTGACATTCACATTTCACACTTTTGACATTCACATTTCACACTTTTGACATTCACATTCACATTTCACACTTTTGACATTCACATTTACATTTCACACTTTTGACATTCACATTTCACACTTTTGACATTCACATTCATATTTAACACTTTTGACATTCACATTTCTCATTATTAACCGAAACACTAAACAATTACTCACGTTGGAAACCAGTAAACACTTTTTAAGTTCTAATTTTTATGCTGATTTCAAATATGGTAAGATTCGTCAAGTTTGAAGTCATATATTAAAGACTAATGAAAAAAAATTAGGCATAGTTTTAAAAAAGAGTTTTGCAGTCTTGATGATACATCTCACTGTTAAATCTAACATCCCTCATAGCAGTTTACTGTCCACTATCTTTGTGGTCATTCCAGATAAAAAACCTGCTAGAAAAGAGAAGTTTTTCCTAATTAAGGAATAATGGCGAGGAACCTACAAAAAATGAGAATGTTTTTGTTAGGGATTTAATGGTTAGGCTAGAAGACCAAGAGATTCAGCGTCAAAGTGCTGGGATAAGTACTTCGACGAGTTTATTTTTATGGCACTTTGTATTAACCAAGTGATATATAGCAATCGCCAATTCTGTCGGTCTGTCTGTCGGTCTGTCTGTCTGTCTGTCTGTCTGTCTGTCGGTCCCGGTTTTGCTACTTTAGGCACTTCCAGGTAAGCTAGGACGATGAAATTTGGCAGGCGTATCAGGGACGAGATCAGCTTAAATTAGAAATAGTCGTTTTCCCAATTTGACCATCTGGGGGGAGTGGAGGGCCGCTTAATTCGGAAAAATAGAAAAAAATGAAGTATTTTTAACTTATGAATGGGTGATGGGATCTTAATGAAATTTGATGTTTTGAATGATATTGTGTCTCAGAGCTCTTATTTTAAATCCCGACCGGATCTGATTACATTGGGGGGAGTTGGAGGGGGAACCTAAAATCTTGGAAAACACTTAGAGTGGAGAGATCAGGATGAAACTTGATGGGAAAAATAAGCACAATTCCCAGATACATGATTGACATAATCGGAACGGATCCGCTCTCTTTACGGGTGATCGCATCTCAATGAAATTTGATGTTTAGAAGGATATCGTGTCTTAGAGCTCTTATTTTAAATCCCGACCAGATCTGGTGACATTGCGGGGGGGGGGGGTTGGGAGGGGAAACCTAAAACTTGGAAAACACTTAGAGTGGAGGGATTGGGATGAAACTTGGTGGAAAAAATAATCACGAGTCCTAGATGCATGATTGACATAACCGGAACGGATCCGCTCTCTTTGGTGTAGTTGGGGGAGGGGTTTATTCTGAAAAATTAGAAAAAATGAGGTATTTTTAACTTACGAACGGGTTATCGGATCTCAGTGAAATTTGATATTTAGAAGGATATTGTGTCTCAAAGCTCTTATTTTAAATCCTGACTGGATCTGGTGACGTTGGGGGAAGTTTGGGGTGGGGGAACCTAAAATCATGGAAATCGCTTAGATTGGAGGGATCAGGATGAAACTTGGTGTGAAAAATAAGCAGAAGTCTTACATACTTGATTTACATAATTGGAACGGATCCGATCTATTGGGGGGGGGATAATTCTGAAAAATAAGAAAAAATGACGTATTTTTAACTTACGAAGGAGTGATCGGATCTTCATGAAACTTCATATTTAGAAGGACCTCGTAACTCAGACCTCTTATTTTAAATCTCAATCGGATCAAGCGTTATTGGGGGGGGCAGTTGGGGGGGACGGGAAATCTTAGAAAATACTTAAAGCGGTGAGATCAGGATGAAACTGGATGGGAAGAATAAAAACCGGTCTAAGATATGTGACTGACATAACCGGACCGGATCTGCTCTCTTTGGTGGAATTGGAGGGGGGGGGGGTTTGAAAATTGAGGTATTTGTAACTTACGAAAGGGTGACCAGATCTTAATGAAATTTGATATTTAGAAGGATCTTGTGCTTTAAAGTTCTTATTTTAAATTCCGACCAGATCCTGTGACGTTGGGGGGAGTTGGAGGGGGAAACCAGAATTCTTGGAAAACGTGAAAATTGGGGTATTTTTATCTTACGAATAGATGATCGGTTCTTAATGACATTTGATTTTTAGAAAGAATTCATGCCTCAGTGCTCTTATTTCAAATGCCGACCAGATTGTTTGAGATTGGAGGGAGTTGGAGGGGGAAATCTTGGAAAAACACTTGGAGTGTAGGAATCAGGATGAAGCTTGGTGGATAGAATAAACAAATGTCCTTGATACGTGATTGACAGAATCATACTGGATTCGCTCTCTTTGGGGGAGGTGGGGGGAGGGGTTCAGTGATTTGGCGAGTTTGGTGCTTCTGGGCGTGCTAGGACGATGAAAATTGATAGGTGTGTCAGGGAGCTGCACAATTTGACTTGATAAAATCGTTTTCCCAGATTCGACCATCTGGGGGGCTAAAGGGAGAGGAAAAATTAGAAAAAATTAGGTATTTATAACTTACGAGTGGGTGATCGGATCTTAATGAATTTTGATATTTAGAAGTACATCGTGACTCAGAGCTCTTATTTTAAATCCTGACCGGCATTAATCCTCTTATTTTCCTTTTTAAATCAATCTATTGGTTCATAGAATTTTGTTAGAGCTCATACCATATGATCTCTTGGTTCTTCTCGCCTCGTCACAAGTGCCATATGAGCTCTTAGCTCTTGTTCTGTAGAATTAATAAAGGGAGTTTTGATGAAAAATATTAAAGTTAAGTTTATCAGTTAAATAATATTAGAATTTAAATCATGATGTGATCTAATTGTCTACCACTTGTAAAATATTAGAGGGATATTACTTTTTTGGAATAGACTACGAACTTTTGCCCACTGTGCGGTAGTTTGGGGAATAGATTGCGACATTTTTTTTAGGTACAGTGATTTGTTGATTCTAAGGGGAGATTTGTTTAATGGTGGGAATGATGAGTTGCTATTGGGGATTCTTAAACTAATGTCTCGTAGATATGTAGTGACAATAAACAATTTTATTTCAAAGGTTTAGACGATCGTAAATTTTAAACTTTTATTATTATTTTTTTTATATCAGCCTATTTATTACGTTTCTTTGGATCAGTCTTGTATGTGGCTTGACCAGCTTTGAAGTACAAATATATATATTTGTAAAATATGTTTTCTTTTGTGAATGATGGCCACCGTATTGGTGGTTGTTTATATGCCCAGGGGTAATCGTTTTGAATAGTAGGTTGAAGTATTCCCAAAGAGTGTTGTTTCGAACCAAAGTGTTGATTCTTGATATCTTTTTAAGTACCGAAAAAAGGCGTGAAGCCTAGCAGTGCCCGTTTTTTTCTATTTTGTGGCAGAAATTAATAATTTTGGCTCGAGTTGGACTAAAACTCTATCGAACGTTGTTCTGGGATAGCCATTCAGTTTAAGCTTAAAAATTCAAGAATGTATTTTCTATTCGACATACTTTATCTCCGAGGGTATGTTTTGCATAGTTCTGGAAACTTTTGCGATTGATTCAGGTAGAGGGGGAGGGGTGTAATGCTGAATATCAATACAAATTTGAAAACGAAACAAAAATTGTATGGACAACTAGAACTAAAAGTTTTGCACCTTCATTTCATTTTTTTGGGGGGGCGCTAAATGTTTTATGATCACTTATCTATATGCACAATAAATGGCACAATCATTGCCGGTCAGGGGTTGATCTAGAGAAAAATCGTGGGGGAGGCCCAATGTGACTAGTGCGTCAGTGAGCAAAATCTTGGGGGCCCCAATGTGACAAAGATGCCAAAACTGAGCAAATTGATAAATTTATTCTAAAAAAGAGTAAAAAAGAAGAAGAAAAAGCAGGATAAAAGGGCACCAGAAAAGTATGTTGGTGGGCCCATTGGATCCGCCAGTGGCGCTGATATAAAAAAAAGGGTCCCGTTCGATGATCGAAATTATAGGCTGCACTTTGAACTTTTATTTAGCATTTTCATTTCGAGACTAAGAATTGATAAAAATCTGATAATGTGATTAGGCCTGCATTCATTGTCAAAATTAATTAAAATTTCAATCTATATTACGATGTGAATAGTGTATATTTTTCAAACATTTAATTTAAAACTACAAAAATAGAAAAAAAAACAACTAAACCTACAGACATCAAACTTCATTTATTTCTTTTTGTTGGGACCTAGATAAGCAAAAAAAAAAAAAAAAAAAAAAATGGGAGCTAATATTGTACTATGTATAATGTACGACATTGTCCAATGTTGGCTTGTAGATCAAAGAGTTCTGTAGTATCTTTTTTTTTTGTTTTAGCAACATTTAATTGTCTTAATGTTGCTAGCATTGACTGAATCAATTAAAAACTACAAAAATATATTGAAACAACCAATAGTTGTAGATCTTCTCTACATAAAAATGCAAATCCTACCCAATCTTCCCAATTATTATATGTTGGTGACGCCCACGTTGTGCACCCACATGGCATTATCGAAATTGGCTGGCATGTACCTTAGCTAATAGATTTTTGTTCAAAGCGCATCCTAAGCCGCTATTTACGTGCGACTGTAAAATAAGTGATGTACCTTTTGTATAATTTTAAGATTTGCCTGGCCCTAAAACCGGTCATATTGTGTAGTCAAGCACTTAGATCATGGAAATAACCAATGAATATTTACAGTCACGTATAGTATCTCTAGTGACTTAAGTAAGAACGGGAAATTAGTTGTTTAGAATCGTTGATGACTGAAGTTTGATAAATGTTTTGCCCTTTCCAGGGACGTCGGAATAGCTGTTTAAAACTAGGAACTATGCGGATCCCACATGAGCCAATTAAAGTAAGTTTTTATTCTCTGTATTAAAAATGGGTATATAAGCATTCTGTAACTTTTAAGGTGTTAAAATATTTGAGAGATTGTTAGTGTCCTGATACTATCGAATTCTGCTGAACCAGGGATTCAAAATCTAATCTTTTAAGTTTCACTATCTTCTTATAACATTCATATAAGGGCTGGAAACATGCGATTCTGGAAAAGATAGAAGGCTAATTGGATGAGGTTTTATGGGACTCATTCTAGTATTTGATGCGAATTCTGTTTTATAAACACTACCTTTGTTAACAGCGTTCCTATTTTTAATTTTGAAAGTCCCTAAAATTCCCCCCCCCCCCGGATTTTCTGGTGTTCCAAGATACAAAATATTAAGACTGTTATTTGTATCTTCATAGGAAGGGCAGGGTTAATCTAGAGTTAACCATATCATAACATTTTTGCAACAGCCATCACATAAATTTGGTCCTTATGACCCTCTTCGTCATTTTGCAGTATAGCCTAATTCAAGTCAAATTTCTTTTCGTTTCCTTTTCCCTTTTTGTCTTTTTTTTTAATCTTCAAAGGAAAAAAAATAACGAGAAAACAACCGGATAGTTCCCGTAAGTGCGACGATGGGCATTCCCCACCTATTCCTAGACGAATTAATTAATTTTTTTTTTTTCTAAAAACTTGAAATTCTTGTTTCAGAGGTGAAACCCCAAAATTAGAAACACTTCTTATCAATCACCGGAGTTTCCTTGAAGCAAGAAAAGATGGAAACGGAGTCCCAAAAGGCCACTAATAAGAAAAAATGAATATTGTCCCTTGGCCTATCTCTATGGCTGGGTACACAATTTGACTATTTTGAATTAAAATATTTATCAACTTTAACAGCATTTAACTCTAAAACATAGAATTATCCTTTTTTGGAAAGTGTTTTTATTAAGTTTATATAAATAAAAGGCAGATCCTGCCTTCCTGTTCGGTCTAAAATGCTCTCACTTAAACAATTCTTGCTCTACATAGAAATACGGCATCTTTTCGGGATTAAAATGGTCCAAATATTGAACATGCCTGGTTAATTATTCCTCAGATTTAACCCCAATAGGCCCTAAGATACTTTGGCAAAGAGTACCTATATCAGAATCGTGTGATTGAAGAACCAGAGATAATCCTGAAAAAAGGGCCCCTTCACACCAAATTATCTAAAATCTGAGCTTGGGAGCCTTGACCACCAGTTTCCTTGGGACAGAATATCCTATTATAGCACCAATAGCCCATATTGTCATAGTATGCCTTCTTTGAATCGTATGATCAAAATAACTAGAAATAATTATGGAAAAACAAAGAGAGAGAGAGAGAGAGAGAGAGAGAGAGAGAGAAATCTCACAATAAAAAAGCAAATGCGACTACGGCCAGTAGTTTTCTCGCGGCAGGCCAATTCGACTTTAGATCCTTCATTAATTCTGTAAAGAAAGTCTTTTCTTCCCAAAAAAGTCAGAACTTCAAGGTTTTACCAGATTTCACCAGAATCCTCTAGCTGAATCTGGTGAGTGAATGGCATTTATAATTTTTTGGAAATCAAGTCGACCCCGGCTTTAAATATGCCTCTTTTTAAAACAATGTGACAAGTAGCTTGTTTCTGGTGGCCTAAACAGCCCTCCTAAGAGCAAGCTTACAAGGTCGAATAGTGTGTAGGGTCTTGAGCCGAATTCAAATTTGGGAAATAGTAGACACACCCCTAATACGGGGCAACTTTTGTCGTGTAGATTTAAATTTTTTCGTTTGATTACTTACTCGGAATTTGAATTTTAAGAACCTAGTCATCCCTGCTCGAAGCAATTGGGCGCAACAATGTAGAAACCATCAAACTTGTCTACGAGTTCTCGTGACTCATATAATTTCGACCTTAACGTCATAAAATACATACGTCTTGTCTTCCCAATCGAGGTCGTTATGTTTAATTACTCTATAATACGTAATTGAACAAATATTACTATTTAGAAAATAATCATGCTCCTTTAGAAAAAAATAGCAGTAACAAATTAGAAAGAAAAGACTTGCAGTTGTAAGAAGACAAAATTGCTTGTTCTCAATTCCGTCTTTAGTAACTCTCAAGGATGCATAACTGTTACTCGGGATAACTTGAGTGGGTATTTGTTCAATGGGAAGTTATAGGATGAAAAAGCTATGGAATAGGGAGCCAAGTGGGGATATGATATAGTTCTCGACTTACTGAGGCTTAAAACACTACTACTGCTACTGGCGGCAGCTCACTGAAGCATAAAGACTCCCGATGCCAACACAGCTATGTACGCTCTTCCTCCATCCCAGTCTGTCCTAATTTCCCTTAAATACTTTTTTATGACCTCCTTACGGCGAAGATGGTTGGCAGAAGAGAACGATCTTTGGCAATCTGTCATCGGTCATCCGGAGAACGTGTTCTAGCCATAATCGTTGAAGTGTATCAAGTTAGTCACTTTACACTGTTTAGAAGCAATTGTTCTTATTAAATGCTACAGATCATTGCCTTGAAGTAAAATGTCCGCTATTTTCACAAGGTTTTCAGGGGCCTGTGTAACAGGACCTTTGGGCCAACCCCCCCCCCTTAATAGACCACGTATATGATTTATATTAAATTTCTAGTATTTATTTTTTGCAGTTGCCTTATTAAGGGGTCTTTGTCGAATTCCCCCTTCCCCTACACACAAAAATATTGAATGCTTGCATAGATACAAGGTGTTCTATACATGGTTATTTGTGTGATTTTGTTTTTCTTCTATCAGTTGCATATATACAGTATTTTAACCATGGATTAAGATTCCTCGTAAAAATGAACTTTAATTTCCGTTTTAAAGGCAATAAAAACATGTTGGAGCATATATAATTAAGTTGTAATCCGTATTAGAAACGATTAATTTCACATTATACTTTAAATGACCTAGCAAACATCGATTTTATGTTAATTCAAAAGTTCGCTTTTGCATATTATTTTGGTAATTTAGACAGGTTGATCTCTTTTATAACGAAGAGTAAATAACATGTTATTTGAAGAATTTTAGGTTATCGTGTCAGAACTATGTTAAAAATTGAAGTAATTAGCATTTTTGCATTATAAGCTTAAATTTTGAAGTGAATTTTCATGCTATTTAAATAGAAAAAAAAAGTAAAACTTGATAATTGTTTGTGTTTTGTGGCTCCATCATGCGTAGCCTATTATACGACGTTTGTCATGCAAATACAATACATGCGCGTAGTGGGGTTAACGACTACAAAATTTACGAAGAGTTATTTTTTTTTTTAAGATGCGTCGTCACTGAGAGTAGTGTAGGTGGAATTAGAAAAAAGACCACAATTTTGGTCTATGGAAACATGAAGGGATGGTGAATTAGAAATAAACTTATTCAAATGTTAAAAAGAGCCGCTAAAAATTTATCTTAATCATTTCTTCCTCCAAATCTTTCCTGCTAGGTCGCTAATCAAAGCCAGACTTGACAGAATCCAATTACTGCTAATTCATCCACGAAAAAAAAACCTATTTCTAATAAAAACCAATTCCAGTCTATATTGACGCAATCGATAGAAGGAAGTCGCCAAAACCAAAAGAATAATTTGCGAAGTTACTTTTTTCTCCTGTGTTTCTCTCTCCAAATCTTCTGAATAATCATTCCATTTTAGATTTTGGCGCCTCAATTTGAAAGGTCTTTGAGCCTTGGTTAATGACAAAAAATGAGGAGATTAATGCAACCAAAAGATATTATGATATATGTTAACATATGAATCATCACGAAATACTTTAAGCAATACAGGTATTCATTATCACTGCATAGTCCGGGGACAAAGGCGTAAAAAATAAAAAAATAAAAATGGCAGGTTCATAGGATTGAAAAAAATATTTATCATTTTGTATGCCCAGTTTGGTTTTGGGACAACAATTATTGGAGGAGCGCTTGGTCTCACAATTCTAAGAACAACAAAGATTGTCGTTGTTAATGTCAAAGAACGATACAAATTTTATTCTTTTTGTTTTTAATCTGAGTTGGTTGTGAGCATTGACAAAAAGGTCAACTAAACAAACTGGGAACGTGGAAATTGATGTAGAATAATTTAGGAACCACGAAATTAACGAAGTCTATTAAATATGAAAAATTATAGACTAAACAAAGAAAGAAGCGGGAAATATAACGTCTTGAAAGTCATGCATGGAGAAGTACATTAAATTGCTTAAAGAGCAAAAAATTGGTAATTGCAAAAATATTTGTATATATTTTGACAAGGAATTGCAACAATTCCAAAATCTTAAAAAAGAAAACCAAAAGTTTGAAGCTTAGTAGAAATCGGACCAAGGGATAACAGCAATTTCAAAAAGCTCAAAAAAGAAAACCAAAAGTTTGATGAATTATATTATCCTCCCGCCAAGCACATGAGCAAATGTATCGTTTTTATATCTATGACACATACAACATGACAAATAGAAAGTATTTAAGACATGAAAAAAAAAGTTGAATTTTTTAAAGTCCAGTTCAGAATCACTAAAGTTATTACATAAACTGCAAAAATATTAATGTACGAAAAGACATTAAATCGTATAAGCAGCGAAAATTGGTAATTGCAAAAATATTTACATATATTTTAGCAAGGGATTGCAGCAACTCAAAAACATTAAAAAAGAAAACAAAAAGTTTGAAACTTAGTAGAAACCCTTGTGAGAAATCGGGACTTGCTTGAATAATCAAAAATCTTTGAAAAGACCAGTAGGAAAAATCAGTATGAAAAGATATTAAATTAGTCAAAGAGCAAATAACTCATAATTGCAAATATATTTCTATATCTTTTAATAAGGGATTACACACAATTCAAAACCTTAAAAAAGAAAACCAAAAGTTTGGAGCTTAGTAGACAATCGGTGTTAGAACTCGGACTTGCTTCAATAATCAAATATCTTTGAAAAGACACTGTATAAGCATAAATATATATATATATATATATATATATATATATATATATATATATATATATATATATATATATATATATATATATATATATATATATATATATATATATATATATATATATATATATATATATATATATATATATATATATATATATATATATATATATATATATCTATCTATATAAAAATAAGTTGTCTGTCTGTGGATGTGTCAGGTGACGTCACCTGAAAAAACTGGATCAGGTGACGTCAAAACTGAAAAAACTAAAAAAGGCAAAAACTACAAAAAAACTAAAAACTAATAAAAAAAGTAAAAAAGCTAAAAAACTAAAAAAACTAAAAAAAGGCAAAAACTACAAAAAAAACTAAAAACTAATAAAAAAGCTAAAAAACTAAAATAACTAAAAAAAGGCAAAAACTACAAAAAAAACTAAAAACTAATAAAAAAAATAAAAAAGCTAAAAAACTAAAAAAACTAAAAAAACTAAAAAAAAGGTAAAAAACGAAAAAAACTAAAAAAAAAAAACTAAAAAAACTAAAAACTAAAAAAAACTAAAAAAAAGGAAAAAACTGAAAAATAAGCTAAAATAAAGGTAAAAACCAATAAAAAACTAAAAAAAAACTGAAAAAACTAAAAAAAGGCAAAAACTACAAAAAAACTAAAAACTAATAAAAAAAGTAAAAAAGCTAAAAAACTAAAAAAACTAAAAAAATAAAAAAAGGTAAAAAACTAAAAAAAATAAAAAATAAAAAAAAACTAAAAAAAAGGAAAAAACTGAAAAATAAGCTAACATAAAGGTAAAAACCAATAAAAAACTAAAAAGAAAAAAAGGAAAAAACTAAAAAAAATTTTCATCTAAAAAACTAAAAAAAACTAAAAAAGGTAAAAACTAAAAGAACTAAAAAAGAAAAAAATAAATGACGACACTCAAAGAGAAAGCGACCAGGACAAAAGGAATGTTCGATTAGCAATCAACAAAGCACCGGGACACAGGGAGTATAAATGACGACCAGGACATAAGTAAAAAAAAATTAACAAAACTAAAAAGAAGTTAAAAACTACAAAAAAACTAAAAAGAAAAAAAACTAAAAACTAATAAAAAAACTAAAAAATCTAAAAATCTAAATAAACTAAAAAAGAAAAACAAAGGAAAAAAATAAAGGAGAAAAACAAAACTAAAAAACGAATGTATATACAGACCGGTACACCGGGATACAAATGACGACCGGGACACAGGGAATATAAATGACGACCGGGACACAGGGACACAACTACAACGGGGACACCGGGGGAAACAGGGGGATATAAATGACGACCGGGACAAAAAAACTAAAAAGAAAAAAAAACTAAAAACTAATAAAAAAACTAAAAAATCTAAAATCTAAATAAGCTAAAAAAGAAAAAAAAAGGAAAAAAATAAAGGAGAAAAACAAAACTAAAAAACGAATGTATATACAGACCAGGACACCGGGATACAAATGACGACCGGGACACAGGGAATATAAATGACGACCGGGACACAGGGACACAACTACAACGGGGACACCGGGGGAAACATGGGGATGTAAATGACGACCGGGACACCGGGACAGGGAATGGTCGATTAGCAATCACCATCAACAAAGCTCAAGGGCAATCATTAGAATCATGAGGTATAGATCTGAATACAGATTGTTTTCCCATGGACCATTATATGTTGCATGTTCAAGAGTCGGTAAACCTGACAATCTATTTATATGCAAAGACAATGGGACAGCAAAGAATGTAAAATTTTCGAATTTTAATCCATATTGGAGTGTTAATAATTCACTGCAGGTGATAGATTCTTTTACAATGGTTTCAGCTAAAAGAATTGAGTCTTTCGATTTTGCGACAATGTATACTAATTTATCACTCAATTTAGTGTTAGATAATTTAAAAACTGTTATAAAGAAATCTTTCCTCTTATCTAGTAAAAGGTTCTTAAAAATAGACAGTTATAATAAAAAAGCCATATGGACAAACTGCTTTAATACTACAGTTAACTTGAGATGTTACAGCTTGGATATGATTTTTGAGTTATTGGAATTTGTTTTATACAATACTTATATAAGATTTGGGGGTGATTTGTACAAGCAAATTATGGGAATTCCCATGGGGGGGAATGCCAGCCCATTTATAGCTGACTTGTTTTTAAGTCAACTAGAATATAAATATATGATGGATAAGAATAATCCAATTAATTTAAAACATGCTTTGTCAAATAATAAAAGATATTTAGATGATATTTTGGTCTTAAATTGTAAGGATTTCATTGATATTTCTAAAAATATATATCCATCAGAGCTTATTCTTGAGCCTAGTCATGGCGCTGGTCATGAAGATCATTTCTTAGATTTAAATATTAATATTTGTGATAATAATAAATTAAGTTTTAAAATGTATAATAAAACGGATGATTTTGATTTTGAAGTGATTAGTTTCCCATTCCCTGAAAGTAATATACACTCAAATATCACATATTCAGCGTTTTTCTCACAGTTACTTCGTTATGCAAGGATTTGTAGTAATTATATTGATTTTAAAAATAGATGTAAAATCTTAAGCCAAAAATTGATATCAAGAGGTTTTTCTGCAAATAAATTAACTTGGCAATTTAAAAAATTTAGTTTTCATTATAACGAACTTTTAAATAAATATCAAAAGAATTATCTAGAAATACTTAAAGAAATTTTTTGACTAATTTCGGAGGTTCGAGAAATGTTGTCACAGCGCCATTTATTTTGAATTGTGTTTCTATTTGAGCGGAATTTTTAAAAAATTAGCCACATGGTAAAGATGAATTATATAATTGTTTAGTTCATTCAGGTTTTTTGCAATGTGTTAATATTTGTGATTTGGTAAAATTTTTAATATTTAGTTTACCTATTGTTGCTAAAGGGAGGGATATATTAACAGGATAAGCTTGTTTTGGTTTTACTTGGTTGTTTTACATTTGCTGTTTTTTTTTCATAGACATGTATTTTGGGGGTGATACCTGACGCGGGGATGCCATGGATATTCTGTGGTAGCCACAACACTGTGCTGGGTAGGGAATTTAGAGTGGCGAAACCCTATATAGGCCAGTGTATTCTCCTGATGAGCCCTTATGTTGGGTGTTGCCTCTGAATTATTTGTCTATATTATTTTTTCTATGGTTTGGTAAATGACGACTTATACTTATTGACGACATGACTGCCTGTCCATGGATTATTCTTTATGGTTGATTGTGTGTGGCTATGCTGTTTGACCTATGTGATTGTATGGATGAGTAGGGTTAAGGCCTCATTCAAGTGCTGGTCTATATTAATCACTAATTTAGGAAAACAGTCTTCCTTTTCTCCTTCTGTCTCCTTTTTTTTTTTTTTTTTTTTTTTTTTTTTTTTTTTTTTTTTTTTTTTTTTTTTTTTTTTTTTTTTTTTTTTTTTTTTTTTTGTGTTTGTGCTGTAGCATTGGTGATTTCTCTTTTCATGATATTACTCCAGGTTGGATCCAGTGCTGGTGGAGAAATTTTTTTTTAGTTTTCTCCCCGACAGACCTTTACCCTGGTCCAGGTTTTTAACCTGATATTGTTAATTATTGGTGAGATGGCACTTATGCAAATTTCATGTTCTTTCATCTTTTTGCTTATGTATTTATTGACCTATTGACCTATTGACCTTGGCATGTTTTCTGGACTTTGATTGTTGGATTTTGATTTGGATGTTGGTTTGTTTTGGATTTATTTTCAATAACTTTTTATGCAACAAAACACAAATATTAGCCTCGGAACTCGGAACGATTTTTTGAAAGTTAGTAAGTGTAAAAGTCGTTGTTTTCTTTGCCAAGATCATTTTGTCCCACGGACTTCTGTTAAAAGTACATTGTATAATAAAAATTTTGCATGCAAGTTACGTGGTAATGTTAATTGTAGAACAACCAATGTAATTTACCTATTAGAATGTAATAAATGCTGCCTACAATATGTGGGGGAAACAACTAATAATATATAAAAGATTTTCTGGACACAAGACAACAGTTAATAATGAAAAAACTAATAACTATCTAGTTCAACATTGTAGTAATGGTAAATGTTCCATATCAGATATAACTGTCACAATTTTAGAAAATTTAGAATTAGAAAATTTAAATAAAGAAGAGAAGAATAATAGACTACGTAAACAGGAGGATTTCTGGATCCATACTCTTGGTACAGCTTATCCTTTTGGGTTAAATGATCGTGTAGCAAAATATGGTGACATGTCTCATGTTGTTGTTAAATGTATTGATGGTTTTATGGACCATCCTTCTTTTACTTGTCCTACCAAACGTAAAAAACGATCGAGAGGACATAGGAAAAATAATAGAAAAAATGAATTAGATGTTCATATGCTTTCTATAGATCTATGCCAGCTACTTGAATCTAGGGGTATGATTTCTGTAATAAAGTGTCTAAATAATTTATCCAAGAGGAATTTAATCAAACTTTTCTGGATTGTGAAGAATAATACAGCTCTTGATTATAATTTTAAAGTAATATGTGATACAATTTGCATTCTATCTAAAACGAAATTTATTTCAAAAAAGAAAAAGTTCGATAAGATTAGTAATAAGGATAACAGATTATATTTACCTATTAATTTTACTTGTAAGCAGATTGAAGATATTAATTTACCAGAAATTTTAAATCAGCGGCATGTGAAACAGGCCCTTCCTAGTAATTTAAATTATAATGATAGTCCAGTTTTAACTTATAAATTTTCAAAAACTATTGGGCAAATTATTTTTAATTATAATTTAATACTAAAAAAACTAGATAGCGATATAAATTGGAAACCGGTTTGTAATTGTAAGCAACTTGGCCCATTTGTAAATCCTACTTACAAACATGTTATAACAGGGGACTTGTCAATAATAAAGCAAGATGATCTTCAAATTATAATGAATAAAGGGGCAAATTTCCGTCTTTCTCATCATCTGAAACCATCGAGTGTTCTTGATGGCTTGGAAAATGATTTTGATTTATTTATTGATAAGTGGTGTAAGAAAGAGAATAAAAATAAAGAGAGTTTTCAAAGTTGGAAGAATTTAATTATTAGTAGAGTAAGAAATAAAATATATTCTAACTTAAAAAATAGTAACACTAAATCATTATTTTATAATGCGAAGATTAAACAAGCAATTGCTAATCTAAAGAATGAATTTGTAATTGTGCCAGTGGATAAAGCTAATAATAATTTTGCCATAATTTGTCAGAAGCTGTATTGTGATATCTTAAAAAGGGAGTTAGGCACAACTAATGTTTATGAAAAGGTAAATATAGAGGATGAGAATTTAATTGAAAAGACTGAAGAAATACTTTTTAAAAATTTTAATATTAAAATAAATGACAATGATAAAAAGTTCCCTTTCCTATATTGGACTGTAAAATTTCATAAGAATCCCCCTAAACCACGGTTTATTGCTGGAGCAGCTAAATGTCCAACCCGCATTGCTGCTACTGACCTCTCTTTAATTTTAAAGGAAATTGTAAATAAACTTAAAACCTATTGTTCTGGTATTAAAAAATTTTCGAATTTTAATCCATATTGGAGTGTTAATAATTCACTGCAGGTGATAGATTCTTTAACAATGGTTTCAGCTAAAAGAATTGAGTCTTTCGATTTTGCGACAATGTATACTAATTTATCACTCAATTTAGTGTTAGATAATTTAAAAACTGTTATAAAGAAATCTTTCCTCTTATCTAGTAAAAGGTTCTTAAAAATAGACAGTTATAATAAAAAAGCCATATGGACAAACTGCTTTAATACTACAGTTAACTTGAGATGTTACAGCTTGGATATGATTTTTGAGTTATTGGAATTTGTTTTATACAATACTTATATAAGATTTGGGGGTGATTTGTACAAGCAAATTATGGGAATTCCCATGGGGGGGAATGCCAGCCCATTTATAGCTGACTTGTTTTTAAGTCAACTAGAATATAAATATATGATGGATAAGAATAATCCAATTAATTTAAAACATGCTTTGTCAAATAATAAAAGATATTTAGATGATATTTTGGTCTTAAATTGTAAGGATTTCATTGATATTTCTAAAAATATATATCCATCAGAGCTTATTCTTGAGCCTAGTCATGGCGCTGGTCATGAAGATCATTTCTTAGATTTAAATATTAATATTTGTGATAATAATAAATTAAGTTTTAAAATGTATAATAAAACGGATGATTTTGATTTTGAAGTGATTAGTTTCCCATTCCCTGAAAGTAATATACACTCAAATATCACATATTCAGCGTTTTTCTCACAGTTACTTCGTTATGCAAGGATTTGTAGTAATTATATTGATTTTAAAAATAGATGTAAAATCTTAAGCCAAAAATTGATATCAAGAGGTTTTTCTGCAAATAAATTAACTTGGCAATTTAAAAAATTTAGTTTTCATTATAACGAACTTTTAAATAAATATCAAAAGAATTATCTAGAAATACTTAAAGAAATTTTTTGACTAATTTCGGAGGTTCGAGAAATGTTGTCACAGCGCCATTTATTTTGAATTGTGTTTCTATTTGAGCGGAATTTTTAAAAAATTAGCCACATGGTAAAGATGAATTATATAATTGTTTAGTTCATTCAGGTTTTTTGCAATGTGTTAATATTTGTGATTTGGTAAAATTTTTAATATTTAGTTTACCTATTGTTGCTAAAGGGAGGGATATATTAACAGGATAAGCTTGTTTTGGTTTTACTTGGTTGTTTTACATTTGCTGTTTTTTTTTCATAGACATGTATTTTGGGGGTGATACCTGACGCGGGGATGCCATGGATATTCTGTGGTAGCCACAACACTGTGCTGGGTAGGGAATTTAGAGTGGCGAAACCCTATATAGGCCAGTGTATTCTCCTGATGAGCCCTTATGTTGGGTGTTGCCTCTGAATTATTTGTCTATATTATTTTTTCTATGGTTTGGTAAATGACGACTTATACTTATTGACGACATGACTGCCTGTCCATGGATTATTCTTTATGGTTGATTGTGTGTGGCTATGCTGTTTGACCTATGTGATTGTATGGATGAGTAGGGTTAAGGCCTCATTCAAGTGCTGGTCTATATTAATCACTAATTTAGGAAAACAGTCTTCCTTTTCTCCTTCTGTCTCCTTTTTTTTTTTTTTTTTTTTTTTTTTTTTTTTTTTTTTTTTTTTTTTTTTTTTTTTTTTGTGTTTGTGCTGTAGCATTGGTGATTTCTCTTTTCATGATATTACTCCAGGTTGGATCCAGTGCTGGTGGAGAAAATTTTTTTTAGTTTTCTCCCCGACAGACCTTTACCCTGGTCCAGGTTTTTAACCTGATATTGTTAATTATTGGTGAGATGGCACTTATGCAAATTTCATGTTCTTTCATCTTTTTGCTTATGTATTTATTGACCTATTGACCTATTGACCTTGGCATGTTTTCTGGACTTTGATTGTTGGATTTTGATTTGGATGTTGGTTTGTTTTGGATTTATTTTCAATAACTTTTTATGCAACAAAACACAAATATTAGCCTCGGAACTCGGAACGATTTTTTGAAAGTTAGTAAGTGTAAAAGTCGTTGTTTTCTTTGCCAAGATCATTTTGTCCCACGGACTTCTGTTAAAAGTACATTGTATAATAAAAATTTTGCATGCAAGT
This sequence comes from Artemia franciscana, assembly GCF_032884065.1. Lineage (NCBI taxonomy): Eukaryota > Metazoa > Arthropoda > Branchiopoda > Anostraca > Artemiidae > Artemia > Artemia franciscana. Next base: position 23,697,907 of record NC_088863.1, on the reverse strand, counting down.
TACGTGGTAATGTTAATTGTAGAACAACCAATGTAATTTACCTATTAGAATGTAATAAATGCTGCCTACAATATGTGGGGGAAACAACTAATAATATATATAAAAGATTTTCTGGACACAAGACAACAGTTAATAATGAAAAAACTAATAACTATCTAGTTCAACATTGTAGTAATGGTAAATGTTCCATATCAGATATAACTGTCACAATTTTAGAAAATTTAGAATTAGAAAATTTAAATAAAGAAGAGAAGAATAATAGACTACGTAAACAGGAGGATTTCTGGATCCATACTCTTGGTACAGCTTATCCTTTTGGGTTAAATGATCGTGTAGCAAAATATGGTGACATGTCTCATGTTGTTGTTAAATGTATTGATGGTTTTATGGACCATCCTTCTTTTACTTGTCCTACCAAACGTAAAAAACGATCGAGAGGACATAGGAAAAATAATAGAAAAAATGAATTAGATGTACATATGCTTTCTATAGATCTATGCCAGCTACTTGAATCTAGGGGTATGATTTCTGTAATAAAGTGTCTAAATAATTTATCCAAGAGGAATTTAATCAAACTTTTCTGGATTGTGAAGAATAATACAGCTCTTGATTATAATTTTAAAGTAATATGTGATACAATTTGCATTCTATCTAAAACGAAATTTATTTCAAAAAAGAAAAAGTTCGATAAGATTAGTAATAAGGATAACAGATTATATTTACCTATTAATTTTACTTGTAAGCAGATTGAAGATATTAATTTACCAGAAATTTTAAATCAGCGGCATGTGAAACAGGCCCTTCCTAGTAATTTAAATTATAATGATAGTCCAGTTTTAACTTATAAATTTTCAAAAACTATTGGGCAAATTATTTTTAATTATAATTTAATACTAAAAAAACTAGATAGCGATATAAATTGGAAACCGGTTTGTAATTGTAAGCAACTTGGCCCATTTGTAAATCCTACTTACAAACATGTTATAACAGGGGACTTGTCAATAATAAAGCAAGATGATCTTCAAATTATAATGAATAAAGGGGCAAATTTCCGTCTTTCTCATCATCTGAAACCATCGAGTGTTCTTGATGGCTTGGAAAATGATTTTGATTTATTTATTGATAAGTGGTGTAAGAAAGAGAATAAAAATAAAGAGAGTTTTCAAAGTTGGAAGAATTTAATTATTAGTAGAGTAAGAAATAAAATATATTCTAACTTAAAAAATAGTAACACTAAATCATTATTTTATAATGCGAAGATTAAACAAGCAATTGCTAATCTAAAGAATGAATTTGTAATTGTGCCAGTGGATAAAGCTAATAATAATTTTGCCATAATTTGTCAGAAGCTGTATTGTGATATCTTAAAAAGGGAGTTAGGCACAACTAATGTTTATGAAAAGGTAAATATAGAGGATGAGAATTTAATTGAAAAGACTGAAGAAATACTTTTTAAAAATTTTAATATTAAAATAAATGACAATGATAAAAAGTTCCCTTTCCTATATTGGACTGTAAAATTTCATAAGAATCCCCCTAAACCACGGTTTATTGCTGGAGCAGCTAAATGTCCAACCCGCATTGCTGCTACTGACCTCTCTTTAATTTTAAAGGAAATTGTAAATAAACTTAAAACCTATTGTTCTGGTATTAAAAAATTTTCGAATTTTAATCCATATTGGAGTGTTAATAATTCACTGCAGGTGATAGATTCTTTAACAATGGTTTCAGCTAAAAGAATTGAGTCTTTCGATTTTGCGACAATGTATACTAATTTATCACTCAATTTAGTGTTAGATAATTTAAAAACTGTTATAAAGAAATCTTTCCTCTTATCTAGTAAAAGGTTCTTAAAAATAGACAGTTATAATAAAAAAGCCATATGGACAAACTGCTTTAATACTACAGTTAACTTGAGATGTTACAGCTTGGATATGATTTTTGAGTTATTGGAATTTGTTTTATACAATACTTATATAAGATTTGGGGGTGATTTGTACAAGCAAATTATGGGAATTCCCATGGGGGGGAATGCCAGCCCATTTATAGCTGACTTGTTTTTAAGTCAACTAGAATATAAATATATGATGGATAAGAATAATCCAATTAATTTAAAACATGCTTTGTCAAATAATAAAAGATATTTAGATGATATTTTGGTCTTAAATTGTAAGGATTTCATTGATATTTCTAAAAATATATATCCATCAGAGCTTATTCTTGAGCCTAGTCATGGCGCTGGTCATGAAGATCATTTCTTAGATTTAAATATTAATATTTGTGATAATAATAAATTAAGTTTTAAAATGTATAATAAAACGGATGATTTTGATTTTGAAGTGATTAGTTTCCCATTCCCTGAAAGTAATATACACTCAAATATCACATATTCAGCGTTTTTCTCACAGTTACTTCGTTATGCAAGGATTTGTAGTAATTATATTGATTTTAAAAATAGATGTAAAATCTTAAGCCAAAAATTGATATCAAGAGGTTTTTCTGCAAATAAATTAACTTGGCAATTTAAAAAATTTAGTTTTCATTATAACGAACTTTTAAATAAATATCAAAAGAATTATCTAGAAATACTTAAAGAAATTTTTTGACTAATTTCGGAGGTTCGAGAAATGTTGTCACAGCGCCATTTATTTTGAATTGTGTTTCTATTTGAGCGGAATTTTTAAAAAATTAGCCACATGGTAAAGATGAATTATATAATTGTTTAGTTCATTCAGGTTTTTTGCAATGTGTTAATATTTGTGATTTGGTAAAATTTTTAATATTTAGTTTACCTATTGTTGCTAAAGGGAGGGATATATTAACAGGATAAGCTTGTTTTGGTTTTACTTGGTTGTTTTACATTTGCTGTTTTTTTTTCATAGACATGTATTTTGGGGGTGATACCTGACGCGGGGATGCCATGGATATTCTGTGGTAGCCACAACACTGTGCTGGGTAGGGAATTTAGAGTGGCGAAACCCTATATAGGCCAGTGTATTCTCCTGATGAGCCCTTATGTTGGGTGTTGCCTCTGAATTATTTGTCTATATTATTTTTTCTATGGTTTGGTAAATGAGGACTTATACTTATTGACGACATGACTGCCTGTCCATGGATTATTCTTTATGGTTGATTGTGTGTGGCTATGCTGTTTGACCTATGTGATTGTATGGATGAGTAGGGTTAAGGCCTCATTCAAGTGCTGGTCTATATTAATCACTAATTTAGGAAAACAGTCTTCCTTTTCTCCTTCTGTCTCCCTTTTTTTTTTTTTTTTTTTTTTTTTTTTTTTTTTTTTTTTTTTTTTTTTTTTTTTTTTTTTTTTTTTTTTTTTGTGTTTGTGCTGTAGCATTGGTGATTTCTCTTTTCATGATATATATATATATATATATATATATATATATATATATATATATATATATATATATATATATATATTCACAGGTGGGACATAGGGACACAACTACAATGGCGCGTAACTATTATGGCGCGTAACGACTTACGCGCGCGGGGGGGCTTGGGGGGGGCGCGAAGCGCCCCCACCAACTAGGTGTTGGGGTGGCGCGAAGCGCCACCCCAACAGCTAGTATATATATATATGATTCGCCGTTATAAAGGTTGACGGTATTCAACGACGTTGCGCGAGATTGTGCGGGCGGGCGGGAATTGTTAGATCAGCTATCAATCCAGAATTTCGATAACAAATACTTATTTGATGTTTTTCATTTTTTTTCTTTCTGCCCTTTAATCGAAATTCTCTTGAGCAGCCTGGACGTTCTTCAGCGTGTAATATTTTTTGGGATAAATTAAAGAGAGGGGAATGTAGTTTCTATACTGCAAAATTTGAGAAAGGACAACTAATATTATTTTCTATTTCCACTTTTTCCTATTTCCTATTTCCACTATTTCTTTTTGATTTGTCATTTCCACAAAAAGATGAGTTTGAGCTTTATCGTGATGTTGTTTTTAAGCTATTGCGCGAAAAAAATTGTCTTGGGAGAAGGGATTGTTCATATCTTGCCCCTCGACTTTGCACTATAATGATAAGATAGACGGCATCATGATAAAGCTATGACTAAGCCAGGAATTGTTAATACCATGTATAAATTAATAAAGAAATCTTGAATTTTACTGTTTTCAAGAAGGGGTATGTACTGATTTACGCAGATATGTCAAGCAAAAAAATTAAAAATAAAACAAAAGCTTTTTTGAGCTGCAATAATGAATCAAACACCCATTTTAAATCAACAAATTGTTGGTTTCAATGCCATAAATTTCACAAAAAATCTAATATAAATAGTCAAATTTATTAAAATACAAAATTTTTCGGATTTAGGGTATATTCTCTCAACACAACATATCTGAGAAGAGTGGCTTCATCTATTATTATTATTAACCCGTTATTGCTGTCAAAGATTATCAAACTTATGTTTTCGTTTGTTCTTGGGAACCACACAACATCTTTTAATGAAGGCTTCGGACCTGTGGCCCCTTCACCTAAATCTCATTTTTTTGTATTTTCTATATAGTTCTATATAGTACGTCTTTTGTCTACAGTTTCAAAAAATTGAGTATCCAACTCTCCATATACCTCAAAGACGCAAAAATATATGAGTTATATTTGCAAGAAAGAAGTTGTAAAAATCCTGGGATGTTAGGAAGGGAGGAAACAGCTATTTGGAGGGAGGAACTGTTTTGAGCTGTTTGAAGGGAGGATAACACTCGCGTGTAGGTGCCTGTAAACATGCCTTCATTTTCAGATCATCATATCCATATTTGGGGACTGCGCTCTCTCCAAAAAATAAAAAAAAAACGTTTGATATTTACCACATACTCGGCCTTTATTTTGTCGTTTCCGATTTTGTGCCCTCATCCCTTGGAACTTCGCCCCCTCCCGAAAAAACTGCGCATTGACCTGCGACAGTGCCATTACTTTAAGATCTTAAAGGAGTCGAGGTCGGTGAATTTTCCCTGATCAAGCACAGACATGCCTGTCAGTGAAGCACTTAAGTAATAATTTGTGCTGGAAAGCCAAAATTTCAGGGTGGAGCTTGGCAAAAAAGTTTTTATTGTAGAATATTTAAGAAATAAATAGAAATTATAAGAAAATTTGATAAATTTTATAGGTTTCCAGGTTTCTTGGAGGGGGTCACGCGCTCGAATGTTACTAGGTACGTAAGTTCCTTTTCTAAACAACATTCAATAAATTAATGCTCTATACGTTTCTCGCATCTATGAGAAAAGGCCATAAAATACTAATTTAAAAATTGCTGATTTTTTTTCCCTTTTCCTATCCCAAATTTATCGATCGCTAAGTTTTCGAGACAGAGAGGCGAGGGATAACTTTTAGATGGCTAACATCCTTTAGCTTTCCCATTCTGTTTTCTCAGCCCTGCGTCATCTTGGTTCCTGAATTAGTTCTCCGCAATAAGAAACTACAATTAACATTTAGCTTTCCAGATAAAGAAAAAATAAATTGCGAAAAATCATCAACGATATATTTAATCATTAAATAGCAACTTATCCATTGAAAGTGATAGCCAGTAGAATTAATCAAAAAAGAAGCAAAACTAAGGATCAAAGACTGTTTTTAAGCAGGAACGAGTAATATCTCTTTTGGGGTATTCGAACGTATTCAACTTAAAAAACTTTTTCCACAAAACAAGTTTTTCAAAGAAAACTAGACCTCCGTTGCCTGTGCAACGGGAAGTGTTGCAGCAACTGTGCCCTGTTCCTTAGGGCACAATTGCGGAGCAACACGTGCAACTGTGCCCCACGGGACACAGTTGCGGAGCAACAGTCTCCATTATGTCCTTCAGAGGTAAGGTAAAGGATACGGCATTAGACTTTACAGTCCCTACCAGCGGTGCTGATCTCCGTTTCTTGGCCCTTCAGCCAGGAAGTGCAATGGGGGGTTGGGGCCTAATGTGGCTTCGATTGTTATCTTGAAGCATCTTTGATACGGTTTTATTTCGAGCGATAGCACTACTCGATAAAAATAAAATAGACATCAAAATCGAAAATTTAAGAAAATTTCAAAAAATCGGAACGAGATTCACTTTTCCGGAATTATTTCCGGGAAATCTGTAAGAGCTACGGAATTTCATGCTTCAGTTCTCGAAAACATCAATAGAAGTTCTATATGAGTTCATAATTATTTTATCTCTAAAACGTTTACTTCCGAAACTAGGGCCGTCTTAACTTGACGCCAATTCGAAGTATTATGTTTCGAGGCGCACATTTCGGGAATTATTTCCGGGAAATCTGAAAGAGATACGGAAATAACGTCTTATAGTTTTCTGCTTAACTTTTGATGGTCTAAGCTAGGAAAATATAAAACAAACCAAATTCACCAAAAAATTTAAATTACCCCGAGGGCATGACAAAACTTCCAAATAGAAAAACCCAAAGAAGGAATTTTATTTCGGAGAAACTATTGTAAGCTCCAGTTGTTAGGAGATCGAGACCTGTCGAACCGCGTTGGAAAAAAATTCTAGCTGGTCCAGAACAGAAGTTACCTCTAGAACGTCGAAACTTCGGAAATTATTTCTTAGAGAACGAAGCAACTTGGTATATAGAACACTTCACTTCTTCTTGCATACTTTTCATAGCACTACTCGATAAAAATATAAGAAACATCAAAATCGAAAATTTGAGAAAATTCCAAAAAAATCGGAACGAGATGGACTTTTCCGGAATTATTTCCGGGAAATCTGTAAGAGCTACGGAATTTTGTGCTCCGGTTCTCGAAGAGACAAATGAAAGTTCTACATGAGTTCAGCATAACTGTATTTCTAACAAGTTTATTTCCGAAGCTAGGGTCGTCTTAACTTGACGCCAAACATCGAACGCAGAGTTTCTAAGAAAAAAAAAACGGTTTTATTTTTTTTATGGAAAACTGTTAGAAATTTTAGGAACTTCTCTGGAACTTTTTTACTCTGTTTCACGTTTCCCTTCCCTCTGAAAAATCTCAAATTTTTAACTCTTACCACTTCGGAGGTACAGGTCGCTGATCACGGTGAAAAAAAAAAAACAAACTACGAAAGCAGTAGTGTTGCTCCGCAACACAATTAAAAAGCTCCATTAAGCCAAGAATGAGCAAAAATAAAGTCAAATAATCTTCCAAGCGTAAAACTACCACAAATTACTATCAATAAATAAATGAAACTTAAAACGAACAGAAATTACAATAAATAGCTGAATAAACTCAAAACAAGCAAAAATTAGCATGAATAGGACTGATAATCCCAATAACTTCTCAAGACCAGAACACAATTTGCGCTTTACTGAAATAAAAACAAATACAAAAAAGAAATGACCGTGGATTGTCAGTTTAATTGACATATACTGATATTTACTCCTTAAAGTTTTGAATTTTTTTATTTATGAAAGTTAAAAAGTAAAAAAAAATTCAAACGTATTTTTTTTTCAGTAAAGCGCAAATTATGTTCTTTTCTTGAGAAGGCATGGGGTTTATCAGCCCTACTCATGTTAATTTTTTTTGTTTTGAGTTTGACAATTATTTATTGTAATTTCTGTTCGTTTTGAGTTTCATTTATTTATTGATAGTAATTTGTGGCAGCTTTGTGGTTGGAAGATTATTCGATTTTATTTTTGCTCATTCTTGGCTTAGTGAAGCTCTTACTTTTCTTTGAAAAATCTTGTTTTGTGGAACATATCCTTTAAATTACTTTCTGTTCGTTTCTTATTGCTATTAAATTAAAAAAAAAAGTTTTTTTTTTAACTGCAAGTAAGGAGTGACATTAAAACTTAAAACAAACAGAAATTATTCCGTACATGAAAGGGGTTGTCCCCTCCTCAACGCCATGCTCTTTACTCTAAAGTTTGACTCTGTCACATTTCTACTTTTTAAACAATAGAAACTTTAGCGTAAAGAGCGAGGCGTTGAGGAGGGGAAAATTCCAACGGGGGGTCCTTGAAACCAACTTCAACGGGGTTGGGTTTAGCAACCAATTCCAACGGGGGGCCCTAGTTGTCAATTCCAATGGAGGCCCTAGCATTCAATTCCATCTTGTGTGGTAGGGTAGCAATCAATTTCTCCGACAAGACGTCTTTTCAAGAGGTTTCAAGACATTGCATGATGTTTTTTAAAGACGTTTTTCAAAATTTCTTTGGATGTTATGTGATAGATGAATGTTCACTTCTGTTAAGGATGACGCAACCTCGCATGACATGTTAGACTTCAGGAGTCTGTGGGTGATCCCCACTTGTAACTGAGGAGAGCGCACACATGGGGTGCTACGTAATGACAATGATACGTGGGTTGTTTCATAATACTTTTAAGAGATTTTATTTTCTTTCAAGACATTTTTTCAGGAAACTTTTACAATCTAAAAGTTTGTGTCCGCATTAGAATCCGAAAGAGATTTTCCCTCAATGGAATGGAGAGCTTGACAAGTCGACTATGAAAGCCTTTCGAATAATATTATTCGAGGAATTCTTTTTACTTGATCAGCTATTGCACGGAAGGAGAATCCCCCTGCCCCACTTACTAGAACGATTAAATGGTCCGCATGTTTCTAGTCCTTTCCAAATGAGAGCGCAAGCACCCCAATGCTATTGATCATTGTTCTATTAGATGCACCTGCCTGTTACAGCGTTATTAATCTTCAAACGCGACATAGACAGGTTAAGTTAGCTATTGAATCAGTGAGATGTTACTTTGCATTGGCTTTAAATACTTGAATGCGTAAATGATTACGTATTGAAATTTTATCCTGGAACAAGAAGCCTAAAGAATGAAGGAATTTTTTGTACATACAACTTTTATTAATAAAACACATTTACGAGCATTACTAAAACACAGAAAAAGCAGCTAAAACGCAAGAAACGAAAAATATAACTTGAAACAAGCTTAGAAAGGGTACAATATAAGCAAAAAGAACCATGTATTAAATACAAGTGGGAACCTTAGCAAGCAACTCCAGCAGGGGTCCCTAGCAACCAATCCCAACGGGGTCATTAGCAACTAATGCCACCGGATAACGGCAAATTTCAGTGCCAGCACTTATCTAGAGTGATTCAAATCTGTTTTTGAGGCAACTGGAGTGACATCTAAAGGTGCTAGAAAGGGATGCTTATTTTATCCAGAATTGAAGCTGCCGACTAGGTAAAAAATGCTTGATTGATTCTCGACCGGTCATGATGGTGTAGAGGTGCTGAAGGACCAAGAGATATACTTTGATTGCCAACAGATGGCAAAGTGATTGAGCAGGCTATGGGATGATGATCAGACAATTGATAATCACGCACGAGCTTTAATCAAGGAGGCACACTCGTGCCTCTATAAAGAGGCGACACACGACAATGTTAAGTGATCTTCGGTTCCAGTGGTCGCAGAGGGATGGGGAGGGATGCATTTCGTAGCCCGAGCTCCAACTAAGAAACCTGCAAAATTTCATCCCCCTCCAACTTTTCCTTCATGGGGAAAATCTGGCCGAAAGTTTCGACTCGTCAACCCCAGCCCCCCTTTAACGTTTTCCGATCGGGTTGAAATTCAGAAGTTAAGGTCTCCTAGGGCCCAGGAGCTTATCCGCGAAATCCGTTCAGCTCGATCCGATAACTCCTTCCCTGTTTTCCAGAAACCACTTTTAGCCACTTAAAATTCATTTACTTTTTTTCCTAGACGCCTACAGGTCACATCCGACATCGGGTCTGGGTGTACGAAGACTCATTCGATGCGGAATTCTCCGAGTAATTTTCCTTGAAAGTTTCATAGGAAAATCTTAACCCCCCGAAAGTTTCGACCCTCCAACCCCCCCCCCCCCTTTTAACGTTGTCCGATCGGGCTGAAATTCACAAGTTAAGGTCCCCTACGGCCCAGGAGCTTATCCGCGAAATTTCAGCTCGATCCGATAAATCCTTCCCTGTTTTCCAGAAACCACGCATTAGCTACTTAATTAACGGATTTCTCTCCATAAGAGCCCATGTTAATTTGAAATTTTTGAAAGTTATTGAGAAGTTATATTTACACACATGCAAGTGTTTAGCTCAGTCGGTAGAGCTTGGGACTCCTAATCCTCGGGTCAAGGGTTCAAGTTCCTTACGGGCGGTTTTTTTTCACAACATCAAAAAATTTCGATAACACCTGGACAGCTTACCATTTGAGAGATAACAGAATATTAGCTTCTTATGAGCAAAAAAAACATTTCGGTCATTCTATCTATTTTTTTCTATTTTATACAATGATTTAAAAGCGGGGGAGGGGGCGGCAGCCACCCGAGTTCCTCTCCTAATTCCTGTACGAGGAGTACAGGAATTATTAAATAACATCCACCATGGATTGTAGAAAAACGTACAGAAATAATATGAAAAAACTTCGTTTTCTTAAAGAGTTAAAGAGGCTGCGTCCCAAAGTCGAACCTTAAAACGTACAGGAATTAGAAGAGGCAGTTGGGGTTTTTTTTGTGGGGGGACTTCATTGTTACTAATTACTAGTTTCGGCGCAATGGTTCTCCTGTCCTCTTGTGTTTAACATTTTTCGAAGTTATTCCATTATTCATTCATTTCAATTTTTTGTTAATTAAAAGAGGGCCTTTCCGAAGCCAAGAGCGGGGGGTTAGCAAAAAAACAAAAAACCTGTACAAAAGAGTCTTTAAAAGCTAGGGGTTTGTGGGGCGGCAGCCCCCCAACTGCCTCTTCTAATTCCTGTACGTTTGAAGGTTCGACTTTGGGACGCAGCCTCTTTAACTCTTTAAGAAAACGAAGTTTTTTTCATATTATGTTAGTTAAAGATAGAAATGGGGCCACAATTAGTGATAAGGAAGAAGTTCAAGAAAGATGGGGGGAACATTTTGAGAATGTGCTAAACCGAGATACAGTTGCAGGAAAAGATATAGATGAAAATGAAAATATTTGTGATACCTTGGATGTGAAGGAAGATTTGTTTAGTGAGGAAGAATTAGCGACAGTACTGGAAGGATTAAAAAATAATAAGGCCTCAGGTGCTGATAGCATGATTAATGAGTTCCTTAATTATGGTGGCTCTGAGGTTAGGAATAAGCTACTGAAGATTATGAACATGATTTTTGAAAAAGGGGAAGTACCCAATGATTTTAGGAAAACCTTAATTAAACCATTGTATAAGAAAGGTGACAAGAGTGAGTGTCGTAATTATCGAGGCATTAGTCTGGTCTCTGTAGGTAGCAAATTACTGAGTAATGTGATACTTTTTAGACCGAGACATGCTGTAGACAAAGTTTTAAGGGAAGAACAATGCGGTTTTAGAAAATGTAGAGGATGTGTCGACCATTTTTTCACTCTTAGGTTAATAATTGAGAAGTCCCTTCGTTGTCAAACACCTTTGGTCCTTAGTCTTATCGATTATGAGCAAGCTTTCGATTCTGTTGATAGAACAGCGTTAACAAAGGTCTTATCGTTACATGGTATACCAGAAAAATACATTAAAGTGATTTGCGCTATGTACGAGAATAATACTGCTGCGGTTAAGGTAGGAAATGAGGTTAGCAACTGGTTTTGTATTAAATCAGGAGTTAAGCAGGGTTGTGTTCTATCCCCCTTTATATGGATCATTTTGATGGACTTCGTCTTAAGGAGCACAGGAAAGGCAATTGGAGACCATGGAATCAAATGTGGAGGAAGAACGCTCCTGGACTTAGATTATGCTGATGATTCAAGCATATTAGATGAAAGTGTGAGCAAAATGAATGAATTTTTAGAGGTTTTACGAGTTCAGGGTGCTAAAATAGGCTTGAAAATTAATGTTAAGAAGACTAAGTCACTTAGGCTAGGAATAAGTGAAGATGAACAGGTGACATTAGGTAACGAAGAGATTGATCAGGTTGGGAGCTTCAGTTACCTTGGTAGTATTATTAGTAAAGATGGTGGGAGCAGTGAAGATGTTAAAAGTAGAATAGCTAAAGCTCAGGGTGTTTTTTCACAGTTAAAAAAAGTTTGGAAGAATAGAAAGATAAGCCTACAAACCAAGATTAGAATATTGGAAGCTACAGTGATGACAGTGGTCAAATATGGCTCTGAAGCATGGGCACGCCGAAAAGCAGATGAAAACATACTAGATGTTTTCCAGAGAAATTGCCTACGGATTGTTCTGGGTACCCGGCTGACTGACCCTATTTCAAACAGTAGGTTGTACGAAAAGTGTGGTTCAATCCCGCTTTCTGGGGCTATAATGAAAGAAAGGTTGTGATGGCTAGGCCACGTTCTACGGATGAAGGATGACAGATTACTGAAGATTGTCCTTTTTGGCCAACCGTCTGGGGCTACACGGAAAGCAGGTCGTCCTTGTCTGGGTTGGCAGGATGTCATAAATAAAGATTTAAAGGAAATGGGAACTTCCTGGGAGGGTGTAAAGAGGGAGGCTTTAAATAGATTAGGTTGGAGGAGGAGCGTGCGTAGCTGTGTTGGCCTCAGGCGGCTTGGTGCTGCAGTGAGTTATTAGTAGTAGTAGTAGTGTAACATAAAAAATCACGCATTTAATCCCAACAATCAAGACATCGCTCAGTATACCCTTAACTGGTGTTGTATGTGGCGCCGCTTGAAAATTTGGCTCCGTTCATGTGAAAACCACTGAGAATTAGAAACGTACTTTTTTGACGCATAAGGTGCACTCATCCCTCAACCTACTAAAAGAACCACAGACCCCTCCCCATAGTAGCTGAAACTCTATTATATACAATTGTATGAATATTTTTCAAGCCGCAACTGAATCATCTGGTTATACAAGCGTTAAAATAAATGTCTATGTTTGCCGTTTAATTTTTAGGACTACCTGTGCCTTTAGTAACGAATGCACCACCGTACGGCATTACTGCCTCTGAAACTGGACGTTCAATATTTGTATAATTTTTCGATAATTCTAAATCAAGGAACTATCTCAGAATGTTCACGCAATAGCTTTTTGGACTTCTTTTGGGTAAAATAGTTGTTTTGCGGAGCGAAAATGGCAGAAAACACTACTTTGCTGTGGGACACTCTTTTTGGCAAAATAAATATCTATGTTAACCGTTTTTTTTGTAGGACTACCAGCCCCTTTAGAAACGAATGCGCCACCATACGGCACTACTGCCTTTGAAAATGGACACTCAATATGCGTATAGTTGTTTGGTAATTCTAAATCAATTGACTATCTCAGAATTTTCACACAATAGCAATTTGGCCTTCTTTTGGCTAGTTTTGCATTGTAGTTTTGCACCACAAAATGGCTGAAAACCCCGCTTTGCTGTGGAATAGTCTTTTTGGCTAAAATAAATATCTATGTTGACCTTTTTTTTTTGTTGGACTACCTTCATCTCTAGAAAAGAACATCGTAGGGCATTGTTGCCTCTGAAACTGGATATTCAATATACATGTTGTTTTTCGATAATTCTAAATCAATTGACTATCTTAGAGTTTTCACACAAAAGCTTTTTGGCCTTCTTTTGGTTAGAATTGTAGTTTTGCACCACAAACTGGTTGAAAACGCCGCTTTGCTGTGAGACAGTCATTTTGGCCAAAATAAGTATCTAAGTTAACCGTTTTTTGTATGCTTTGCTGCGGGAAAGTCCTTTTGGCCACAATAAATGTCTATGTTAGCCGTTATTTTGTTGTAGAACTACCTGTACCTTCAGAAACGAATGCGCCATCGTACGGCATTGCTGCCTCTGAAACTGGAGACTCAATGCGCGTGTTCGGTTTCGATAATTCTAAATCAGTTGACTATCTCAGAATATTCACACAATATATTTTTGGCCTTTTTTTGCCTGTAATTGTTGTTTTGCACCACAAAATGATTGAAAACGCCACTTTGTTGAGGGACAGTCTTTTGGCTAAAATAAATATCCATATTAACCTTATTTTGTAGGACTACCTGCAACTTTAGGAAGGAATGCGCCACCGTATGGCATTACTGCTTCTGAAAGAGGAGGCTCAATATGCATATAGTTTTTCGATAATTCTAAATCAATTGACTATATCTGAATTTTCACACTATAGCTTTTTGGCCTTCTTTTGGCTAGAACTGTTGTTTTGCACCACAAAATGGTTGAAAATGCCGCTTTGCTGTGGGAACAGTCTTTTTGGCCAAAATAAATATATCTGTTAACCATTTATTTTTTATGACTACCTGTACCTTGCAAAACGTATGCGCCACCCGTACGGCGTTTCTGCCTCTGAAACTGGAGATTCATTACGCATTATTGTTTTTCGATAATTCTAAATCAATTGACTATATCAGAATTTTCACAACATAGCTTTTTGGCCTTTTCTTTGTGAAACGTCTTTGCATGCCAATTTTTTCTTTGTAAAACTTATTGTATGTTGATATTTTTTTTTTCTTGAAACTTATTTTATGTTAATTTTTTCCTGAAAACTGCTGTATTTTTATTTTATCCTCGAAAAATTTGTTTTATGTTGATATTTTCTTCGTGAAACTTGTTGTATATTGTTTTTTTTCTTCGTGAAACTTGTTCTGTGTTAGTTTTTTTCTCATGAAACTAGTTGCATGTTGATTTTTTCTTCATGAAACATTTTATGTTGATTATTCCTTCGTGAAACCTGTTGCATGTTAATATTTTCCTCGTGAAACTTGTTTTACTTTAATTTTTCTTCGTGAAACATATCCTACGTCGATTTTTTCTTTCTTGAAACTGAATCTATCATGATATTTTTCTTCAGGAAACATGTTGCATGTTGGTTTTTTGTTCTTGAAACTTGTTGCATGCTGATTTTTTGTTTGTGGAACTTTTTGTATGTTGATTGTTTTCTCTCTTCGGGAACCTTAATGTATTTTGATTTTTGTTTTCTTTGTGAAAAGTGGTTTTCGGGCTTGAAACTTGGTGCATGCTGATTCTTTATTCGTGAAACGTAATATATATCGATTTTTTTCGTCGTGTAACTTATTGTATGTTGGTTTTTCTTCTTGAAACTTATTCTATGTTTTTTTTTCTTCGTGAAATTTCTTGTCTTTTTGTTTTATATCCATGAAAGTTGTTCTGTGTTTATTTTTTCTTCGTGAAAATTGTTGAACGTTGATCTTTTTTCTCTTCGTGAAACTAGTTGAATGTTGATTTTGTATTCATGAAACATGTTGTATGTCGATTATTTCTTCGTGAAACCTGTTGCATGTTAATTTTTTCGTCGTAAAACTTGTATTTTTAGTTTTTGTTCGTTAAACCTGTTGCACGTTCATTTTCTCTTTCGTGAAACTTAATTTTTCTTTTGTATTTTGATTTTCGCTGGTGAAACTTGTTTTGTTGATTTTACACTTCGTGAAACTCATACGTTGATTTGATTTTTATCCTCTTGAAGTCGGTTTTGTTCGTGGAACTTAATGCGTACTGATTTTTTGTTCGTGAAACTTATTTATCTCGATTTTTCTTCTTCGTGAAACATCTTGCATGTCGATTGTTCTTCGTGAAACGTGTTGTAGATTAATTTCATTATTCGGAAAACCTGTTACACTATAGCTTTTTTTCGTGAAAACTAGTTCCTTATTGATTTTTTTTTACTTCGTGGAACTTATTACATGATGATTTTGAAACTTATTGCATGTTTTTTTCTTGAAACCTGTTGTATGTTGATTTTTTTACTCGTGAAACTTGTCTAATGTTGATTTTTTCTTCGTGAAACTCCTTATATATTTATTTATTCCCATTGAAACTTTTTTACGTTTATTTTTCTGGATAAAAAATCTTGCATGTTGATTTTTATTAGTGAAACTTCTCGTGTGTTTTTCTTCGTGAAATTTGTTTTTTTTTGTGGAAATTGTTGTGTTTTTTATTTTTTGTGTTTTTTTCTTGTAATCTTTTTTGGATGATTTCTTCTTCTTTTGTTTTGTGTGTCAAAACTTATTCTGATTTTATTTTTTCTTCGTGAAACTTATTGTTTGGTGATTTTTTCTTCTTGAAAGTTGTTGTATGTTGATTTTTTCTTTCGTAAAACTTAATTTATCTTGATATTTTTTTTTTCGTGAAATTTGTTGCATCTATAGTTTTCACCGTAAAGCATGATGCACGCTTATTTTTTGTTCGTTATTAGTTGTTGCATGTGGATTATTTCTTCAAGAAACTTAATGTATGTATGTTTATGTCTTCGTAAAACTTGTTATATTTTTATTTCTTCTTCATGACACTTGTTGCATGTTGATTTTTCTCTTCGTGAAATTTTTACGCCTTTTTTTTACATGCTACTAGGTTAGGTTAACCTTACCGACCTAAACTACACACGGTAGGTTAGGTTAGAGGGTACGCCACACGTGCAAAACAACAGTTCTAGCCAAAAGAAGGCCAAAAAGTTATTGTGTGAAAGTTCTGAGATAGTCAATTGATTTAGAACTATCGAAAACAATACGCCTATTGAGTCTCCAGTTTCAGAGGCCTTAATGCCGTGAGTTAGCGCATTCGTTTCTAGAGGTCCAGGTCGTCATACAGTAAAAACAAGAGCTAAGAGCTCGTATGACACTGTTGGCGAGGTCGAAAGAGCCAAGAGCTCATACGGTATGGGATCCAGAAAAATTCTAAGAATCAATAGATTGATTCTATAGATCAATAGATCAGAGGCCTAATGCCGGATGGGATTTAAAATAAGAGCTCTGAGACACGAGGTCCTTCTAATATCAAAATCCATTAAGATCCGATCACCCACTCGTAAGTTAAAAATACCTTATTTTTTCTAATTTTTCCTCTCCCTTCAGCAACCCAGATGGTCGAATCGGGGAAATCGACTTTGTTAAGTCAATTTGTGCAGGTCCCTGACGCGCCCACCAATTTTTATCGTCCTAGCACGTCCAGAAGCACCAAACTCGCCAAAGCACTGGATCCCCCATAACTCCAACAAAGAGAGCAGATCCAGTCCAGTTACGCCAATCGTGTATCTACGACATTTGCTTATTCTACCCACCAAGTTTCATCCCAAATTCTCTACTCGCGTTTTCCAAAATTTCCAGTTTCCCCATCCATTTCCCCCCAATGTCAACAGATCTGGTCTGGATTTAAAATAAGAGCTCTTATACACGGATTCCTTCTAAATATCTAATTTCATAAAGATCCAGTCACCCGTTCTTAAGTTAAAAATACCTCAATTTTTCTAATTTTTCCGAGTTGACCCCCCCCCCAAACTCGCCTAGAGAGAGCCGATTCAGTCTGGTTATGTCAATCACGTATATAGGACTTTTGCTCATTCTTCCCACCAAGTTTCATCCCGATAATCTAAGCGTTTTCCAATATCTCTCGTTTTTCCCTCCAACTCCCCCCAATATCACCGGATACTGTTGGGATTTAAATAGGAGGTCTGAGACACGAGGTTTTTCTAAATATCAAATTTCATCTAAGTCCGATCACCCATTCGTAAGTTAAAAATATGTAATTTTCTCAATTTTCCCTCTCCCTCCAGCCTTCCCAGAAGGTCGAATTGGGGAAGCGACTGTTATAAAGTCAATTTGTGCAGGTCCCTGACATGCTTACCAATTTCGTCCAAAGCACTGGAAATCCCCCAACTCCCCCAAAGAGTGCGGATCCAATCCAGTTCTGTCAATCAAGTATCTAGAACTTGTGCTTATTCTTCCCATCAAGTTTTATCCTAATATCTCGACCCTAAGCGTTTTCCAAGATTTCCAGTTTCCAAATTTCTATTTCCCCCTCCAGCCCCCTGTGTCCTCGGATCTGATTCGAATGGAATAAGATCCGATCACCCATTAGTAAGATAAAGATGCCTCAATCGTCACGTTTTCCGTTTTCGGGCTTGTGCTTATTCTTCATACCATCATCACAATCTCTTATATAAATCTCTCCTCTAAGCGTTTTCCAAGATTTCCAGTTTCCTCCTCCAACTCCCCCATAGTCACCGCATCCGCTCAGGATTTAAAATAAGAGAACTGAATCACCAGTTCGTAAGTCAAAAATACCTCATTTATTCTAATTTGTCTGAATTACCAAATTAGGGCCCCCCCCCGAATGTTTTTTTATGTTCTGGCTGCGGACGAAGGATGACAGATTGCCAAAGATTGTCCTTTTCGACCAACCGTTTAGGGCTAAACGGAAAGCAGGTCGCTCGTGTTTGGTTTGAGAGTATATCATAAAGCAAGATTTAAGGGAAACGGGAAATTCCTTGGGGGTTGTAAAGACGGATGCCTTAAATAGATCAAGATGGAGGAGGAATGTCTGTTGGTGTCTTGGCCTCAGGTGGCTTGGTGCTGTGGTGAGTTGTTGTTAGTAGTTGTAGTAGTATCAGACTTTTATTATATTAAACAAAATAACTAAATAACTTTCTTCAACTAAAAGTAAGGAGGAACATTAAAACTTAAAAGAATAGTAATTATTATTTATATGAGGAGGTTTGCCCCTCGTTAGTACCTCGCTCTACGCTAAAGTTCGAATTTTGTTCCAATACTTTAAGAATGGCCCCTGAATAAAATAAGCCGTTTGATTAGAATAAATAGCTCTTTTGAAAGTACTAAAAAAAACTAGCGTAAAGAGCGAGTATTGACGAGGGGGTGAACCCCCTCATATACTTATTAAATTCTGTTCGTTTTAGGTTTTAATATTTCTCCTTACTTTCAGTTGAATTTTTTTTTAAATAATGAAATCTGGCACCCCTTTCATGGAAAATTCCCTTCCCCCATGAAAAATTCTTCCATGTAAAGATCCTCCAATGTAACCCTTTCCGATTCTTTTGATGTATCTATTGGTATCATAATTTCAAAGTAAAAGGGGTTCTTTTGTGTGGATAGTTAAGGGGCATGGGTTGCATAATATTTTTTTCAAATTATTGGGGGTATCTACCCCCCCTCACCTCCCCTTCAAATGATGCCCCTGGGAAAGATCCTTGGGTCCCGGATTCTTGGGTACTTTTGTTCAAATTATAAAAGAAAATAATTTTAATTCCCCCCCCCCAAAAAAAAAACCAAACGCTCCTATTCCTGATAAAAGCTATAAACAAGCACCAAAATAGTAGTTTCTCCTTTCAAAATAAATACTAAAATTCATTAAATTAAATGGAATGTAAGTATTACGAAGAAAACTATCTCATTTAAAGTTTCAAGCACATTAGACATATTTGATGGTAACGATAAAGAAGATGAATATGTTTTTATCTTGGAGCCTTATCCGAATTAAATAAAAAACAAGTTTTTTTAAACTGAAAGTAAGGAGCGATATTAAAACTTAAAAATGGATAGATTTTATTCCGTATATGAAGGGGGCTGTCCCCTCTTCAACGCCCTGCTCTTTACCTTAAAGTTTAACTCTATCTCACAACTCTACTTTTTAAAACAATAATAAACTTTAGCGGAAAGATTGAGGCGTTGAGGAGGGGACAGTCCCATTCATATACAGAATAATTTCTGTTTATTTTAAGTACTTACTTTCAGTTTTAAAAAACTTTTTTTTATTTAATTTCTGAAGGTTTTTGAATTAATGCAGGTTTGAATTTGGCTCACCGTACATGAATAATAAAAAAGAAATTTGTATATTTTTTTACGTTTTTTTTTTTAATAATAGATAATTTTTGTAATAATTTAGAAAGCCTAATGGCTTTCTCAAAATTTTGATTGGATGATTTTGAGAAAAAAGGATGGGGGAAGAGGCCTAGTTACCCTCCAATTTTTTTGGTTTCTTAAAAATGGCACTAGAACTTTTAATTTTATTTATGAAAATTTTTATTAGTAATAAATATACGCAACTTACGAATTAACTTACGTAATGAACTTCTATATTCGTATATATTTATACGAATGTATATGAACAATAAAAATCGTTTTATTCCGTATGTGAAAGGGGCTTTCCCCGCCTCAACGCATCGCTCTTTACGCTAAAGTTTTTCATTGTTTTAAAAAGTAGAGTTGTGAGAAATAGTCCAACTCTAGCGTAAAGAGCGGGGCGTTGAAGAGGGGACAACCCTTTTCATATATGGAATAATTTCTGTTCGTTTTAAGTTTTAATTTCGCTCCTCACTTTCAGTGAAAAAAAAAAAAAAAAAAAACTGTTTTCTTATTTAATTTCTGAACATTTTATAATTAATATAGGTCTTGATTTTGGCCCGCCGTACAGGAATAATTAAAACCAAATTCGCATATTAATTTTACCTTTTTTGTTTATTTACTTAATTTTACTTTCTCAAAATTTTGATCGGATGATTTTGAGAAAAAAGGGCGGAGTAAATTGGGTAACCTAACCCAATTTTTTGTTTACTTAAAAAGGGATATCCGGAATGTTGTATATTTTTATTTAATTTCTCATCTTTTTCCAAATAAACCAGTAAATCTGGTCCACAATCCATGAAATATACGCCCTGCGTTCACAGGAAACTCCTCCCTGGAAATTTTGTCCAACGTATAGTGCACCCCCTCCGTCAAATTTCTTCGAGACAGTTCAGTCCTCGCTTAAAATCACCCCTCCCGCGTAAAATGTCTCAGAGACGATTCAGTACGAATAATTCTACTTAATAAACTGTAATGTAAAAAAGCAAAAAGATCATTAAGGCCAAACAAGAATTCTCGTTTTGCGAAACAAAAAAAAACAACATTTTCGATCGTTTCCTTTTTTTACCTTACGGCAGGCCAATATTGTTTAAGAAATTAATTTAGTATACTTTCGTTTGTAAAAAGACTATAATCTATAATCGGTTTCTCAATCACTCTGGAGATTACCCCTTCCGTTTACGTTCCTTCCGGAAACCAAAACACACGGAAAATAATCACCGGATAATTCCCACGGAACATCTCTACATGTAAAATTGGGTTGACAAAGAATTTTGTCTAATTCCCCCATTGAAAAATTTCCCCTGAGAATTCAATCCCTGGAAACTTTCCTCCCCATGGAAAATTATTGCATATATATGCATACTTCCCGATAACAAATACTATACGTAAACAATGGGCAAATTTCGTAACTTAAAGAAATTTCTCCAGGGGCTCTGGGGAGGGGGGCGAGGTTATTATATCTCCAAAGGCATAGTTATTTGGCCCTTCAACTATGCTGAATAAAATGGCTATCTAAAAATTTTGATAGGAAGATTTTGAGAAAAATGGGCGGGGGAGGACCTAGTTGACCGCAATTTTTTCTGCCACTTAAAAATGGCACTCGAAGTTCTAATTTCCGTTCAAATGAGTCCTCTCCCGGTATTCTAGCACCATTGGATTGATACGGTCACTAGTGGAAAAAAAACATACATCCGGGATCTTTCTTCTGGCAAAAAATACGTGATTCCACATTTTTGTAGATAGTAGCTTGAAGCCTCTACAGTAGGGTTCTCTGATACGCTGAATCTGATGGTTTGATTTTTATTAAAATCTTACGACTGCTTGGGGTTGTTTCCCTCTTTTTTTGAAAATAACGGCAAATCTTCTCAGGCTCATAACCTTTGATGGGTAAGACTAATTTTAATGAAATTATATATTTGATATCAGCATAAAAATGCGATATATATATATATATATATATATATATATATATATATATATATATATATATATATATATATATATATATATATATATATATATATATATATATATATATATATATATATTCTTCGTTATGCAAGGATTTGTAGTAATTATATTGATTTTAAAAATAGATGTAAAATCTTAAGCCAAAAATTGATATCAAGAGGTTTTTCTGCAAATAAATTAACTTGGCAATTTAAAAAATTTAGTTTTCATTATAACGAACTTTTAAATAAATATCAAAAGAATTATCTAGAAATACTTAAAGAAATCTTTAACTAATTTGGGGAGGTTCGAGAATTGTTGTCACAGCGCCATTTATTTTGAATTGCATTTCTAATTGAGCGTAATTTTTTGAAAAATTAGCCACATGGTAAAGATGAATTCTATAATTGTTTAGTTCATTCAGGTTTTTTGCAATGTGTTAATATTTGTGATTTGGTAAAATTTATAATATTTAGTTTACCTATTGTTGCTAAAGGGAGGGATATATTAACAGGATAAGCTTGTTTTGGTTTTACTTGGTTGTTTTACATTTGCTGTTTTTTTTTTTCATGGGCATGTAATTTGGGGGTGATACCTGACGCGGGGATGCCATGGATATTCTGTGGTAGCCACAACACTGTGCTGGGTAGAGAATTTAGAGTGGCGAAACCCTATATAGGCCAGTGTATTCTCCTGATGAGCCCTTATGTTAGGTGTTGCCTCTGAATTATTTGTCTATATTATTTTTTCTATTGTTCGGTAAATGACGACTTATACTTATTGACGACATGACTGCCTGTCCATGGATTATTCTTTATGGTTGATTGTGTGTGGTTATGCTGTTTGACCTATGTGATTGTATGGATGAGTAGGGTTAAGGCCTCATTCAAGTGCTGGTCTATATTAATCACTAATTTAGGAAAACAGTCTTCCTTTTCTCCTTCTGTCTCTTTTTTTTTTTTTTTTTTTTTTTTTTTTTTTTTGTGTTTGTGCTGTAGCATTGGTGATTTCTCTTTTCATGATATAGATATATATATATATATATATATATATATATATATATATATATATATATATATATATATATATATATATATATATATATATATATATATATATATATATATATATATATATATAGAGTCTCAGTCACTATTCAGCCGGGCCGCTCTTTACTTACAGTTCGTTTCCAGGAACTGTTTGATCAGACAAAAATAGATGATTGGAATCAAGTCTTAGTTAAATTGAAAGCAGGTGTAACATGTATATTGAGTGAAAGAAATGCTTTGACAATATTGACGTTTCTTCTATTGTAATCCATTGAGTTGCTTGTTAGCATTCGCATAGAAACAAAATTATTGCTAAGCAAAAATCTGGAAAGTTGCGCATGTGTGTATGTTGTTAGGTAGTATATTACAGAGGTTGAACGAGTTATATATACTGTATAAGAGGCAGGCGTGTCACTGTGGCGTCAATTCATAGAAATTAGAGTACCCCCAATTTTTTTTCGAAATCTAGGAGGGAAGCAACTTTGTTGTTTTTTTATTAAAAATACCAAAAAAATATACATTTTTCAATGTCTAGGGGGCACACTACCTATGTGCTTGTGTTAGATAACAAGGAAAAAGAATGATTTAAAACATCTATAATTTTATTTTTATATTTTTCCTATAAGGTTCTAGATCCTCTTTTATTGCTCACAGAAATAGTGGAAAATTCACACAAAAATTGTTTTTGCTGTATCTTAGAAGCGTGAAACTGTTTATCAAATAGTTCGTGGTAAAGAACTATAAGTAATGAGGACCCGGCTCAATAGTAACCGGAACTCTGAAAACGGGATTTTGGTACCCATAGACATATAAAAAAAAAATAAGACTATTATTTCAAATACATGAGTTATATTAAGTTTAGTTTTATTCTTCAAAGACTACGACTCTGGAAAATTTGCTTGATTTTCGAGAAAACGGGGAAACATCCCCTAAAGTTCAGAATTTAAATGAAGATCACACGATCAGATTCGGCGTATCAGAGAACCCTACTGTAGAGGTTTCAAGCTCCTATCTGCAAAAACGTGGAATTTTGCAAGACGAACAGACCGACCGACAGAATTTGCGATCGCTATATGTCTCTTAGTAGATATAAGTGCCATAAAAAAGGGGAAGAAAACAAAAAACCGGAAATTACGACATTCTAGAACAAAAAGTTGATTTGCATTGTCAACATGTTGAAAAATAATTTTATTTATTACTTCTTGATGGATTAGTTTTGTCACAAGGCCTTCAAAAATCAAGTACAGTATTTGTCTCAGGGATTTACCAGCATTGCTTGAAAGACAAAGAAACTAAATCAAAAAATATTTTTCAACTGAAAGTAAGGAGCGACATTAAAACTTAAAACGAATAGAAATTATTCTGTATGTGGAAAGAGCTGCTCTCTCTTCAACGCCTCGCTCTTTAGGCTAAAGTTCTGTTCGTTTTAAATTGTAGGCGTATCAGGAACCAGACCAGATCAAATTAGAAATAGTTGTTTCCCCGATTCGACCATCCCGGGGGGAGGGGGAGTGGGTCAAACTTGATGTGTAAAAGGATCTAATGTCTCAGATGCTCCATTTTCAATTCGCATTGGATCCGGGGACATGGGGGGTTGGAGGGGAAACAGAAATCTTGGAAACCGGAAATCTTTGAAAACGCTTAGAGTGGAGAGATTGGAATGAAACTTGATGGGAAGAATAAGCACAAGCTATAGATACGTGATTGATATAATTGGAACGGATCCGTTCTCTTCGGGGGAAATCTTGAAAACATTTAGAAGAAACTCGTGACTCAGAGCTCTTGTTTCAAATCCCAACCGGCATTAAGCCTCTGATTTTCCTTTTAAATCAGTCTATTGATTCTTAGAATTTTTTTGCTAGAGCTCGTACCATATGAGCTCTTCTTCAGATCTTAATGAAATTTGATGTTTGGAAGGATATCGTGTCTCAGAGCTGTAACTTACGAACGAGTGAAAATTGATTGAATCGATCAATTGAAAATTGATTGATTTCATTGAGATGAAAATTCATCTCAATGAAAATTGATATTTAGAAGGATGTCGTGCCTCAAAGCTCTTATTTTAAATCCCGACCAGATCTGGTGACATTGGGGGAGTTTGGGGTGGGGGAGCTCAAAATCACGGAAAACGCTTAGATTGGAGGGATCGAGATGAAACTTGATGGGAAAAATAAGCAGAAGTCTTATATACGTGATTTACATAATTGGAACGGATCCGCTCTATTGGGGGGGGGGGTAGTTCTGAACAATTAGAAAAAATGACGTATTTTTAACTTACGAGTGGGTGATCGAATCTTAATGAATTTTGATATTTAGAAGGACCTCGTGACTCAGAGCTCTTATTTTAAATCCTGACCGGCATTAAGCCTCGGATTTTCCTTTTAAATCAATCTATTGATTCTTAGAATTTTCTTAGAGCTCATACCATATGAGCTCTTGGCTCTTAGCTCTTCTTGCCTTGTCATAAGTGCCATATGAGCTCTTAGCTCTTGTTTACATATTGTAAAGTAAGAAATATTTTTAACATGTCCACTTCTCAATAGCTCAAATTTTTGGTTAAAACCACTGGTTCTGACTGCAAAATAAATCCAATTCAGAAAAAAAATATGGAGTTTTAGGGATTACCTGGCATTTTAATGGATTTCCAGGGAAGTGAAAATTATATCTTGAAACAATGCTGGATCCAGAATCAGATAAAGCTAGTCTTTTATTACTACATTCCTTATTTCATATTTGGGATCTTGGTTCAAGATCAAAACTAAAGAAATATGCCATTTGATTCCCAACCTAATTTCCTTTTCAAACGTAATAGGCTTAATCGCTGCTGTTGCTTGCCTGAACTGTTGAAATATATTATTTCTGATATTAGGGGTTGTCCCTCCTCAACACCTCACTCTTCGTGCTAAAATTCCTTAGTACTTTTAAAAGAAATTCTTATTTTAATTAAAAGCCTTTGTTTTTCAGGAATCATTCTTAAAGAATCAGGGCACAAAATCGAACTTTTAACGTAAAGAGTAAGGTATTGTATTTATCAAAGTCAAAAAGTGAAAACATTTAAAATGTTTTTTTCAGTAAATTATAAATTATGTTCTGGTTTTCAGTGCATGGGGGTTGTCAGCCCTACTCATGTTAATTTGGTCATTTTGAGTTTTGATACGGTTATTTGTTGTAATTTCTGTTCGTTTTGGGTTTCATTCATTTATTGACGGTGGTCTGGGTTGTTTTACGCTTGGAAGTTTTTTTCTCTTTATTTCTGCCTATTCTTGGTTCAATGAGCTCTTTACTTTTCTTTGAAAAACTTCTTTTGTGGATAAAGTTTTTTAAAAAGTAATCTATGAAGGGTCGACTCCATATACATGTGTAGTAGTGTAGTTATACAGAAAAATATGTGTAGTTACATAAAAAATATTAAATTTCTTGTATCAATGAGTTAGTCAAATTAGCCTCTAAAGAAACTTATATGCTGTTCGGTGCATGTCCATACAGAGGAATTCATTTTGGAGGAGGCAATGCATCTCAGTTGGGTGGTGAAATTGATCTAAAAAAAGGGCGTATTACAGTAAATGCGAGGCATATTTTGAAAAAAAATTCGTCAAAACATTAAGATTTTAGAGGGACGTTAAAGTAAATACCCGACACACGTTTCTGATTAGCGGCTATGTGTTTTAACTTTTTTTTTGTAAAACATTTTTAACATCATGCGCAGGCACGTACGCAGGAATTTTTTTTCGGAGGGGAGGGCCAAAACCCTCGAAACAGCAGATATAAAGTAGTACTTTTTTATTTATCAACTAAGTAAATGCAAAAAGCACGTATATCGGAAAGTACAGATTAACTTTGATTTGTAGTATTGTAGCGGATGGGGGGAAGAAGACTGAAGCCTCAAAAGTACGTTTTAGGCTCAGGTTATGTTCATAGCGATTTAGAACCAGTGATTAATATTTTATATCCCACTGAAAGGAAAATTTTAGGGTTAACAGTGCAATATGGGTGCTTTGGGGGGCGGGGGTAGTTCTTCTATTGTGAAAATGTCGATTTTAATGAAAAATGATAGTTTCCTAAATTGATCCATTAAAAGCTGTACTTTATCCTGAAAAGGGGGGACACATGCCCTAGTATCAAGGATAATTCTATTTTGCTGTGGAAAGCAAACTCTCTTTAGAAAGAAAAAAAAAATAACAGTACAATCGCTATTTACTTCAAAGAAGGTAAAAAGTTAGACAGAAAATGCGTTAATAGTTGGGCAGTGACTTGACCGGATAATTGCATGCTGTAAAATCCCCCCCCCCAAAAAAAAGGCTTCACACATGTATCTAGATTCTTAATAAATGTCCTACTTTTGCCAGAAATCCCAACAAACCATGGGGAAATTAAACATTTCACAAAATTTCGAGGGGGCTCGAAGGCCCCCTTTATGCGTGCCAGATCGTGCGGGACATTCATTAATTTCAGAGGCTCCATGTAAGCACAGTTAGGAATTCGGTTGGACAAGGCACATTTACAGGGATCCATTTTCCATTGGCATGCCAGCAACTTTAAGAAAACAGTTGAAAAAAAGAAAGCTTGTCTAGAAGTTGTGTGAGAATATGGGGTAATTGTTAAATTATGCTGATGTTGGGGATCTGGATCCCAATAGCCCCACACGTACATTTACACGTATACGTTATTAATTAACTAACTGTTATTGTTGTTATTAATTAATCATTACATTACTTAATTATTACTGCCCATATGCCTCAGTTAATTATTTGAACCCAAATAGCAAAAAATGTAGTTATTAGATTTAGTCTATAAAGGGCTCACATATAAACCACCTTTACCATAAAAATAAAGTCATCTAGTTTCTTTGATGGAGAATAAGAAATCATAAATGCTTAGTTTCACGGGTCGTGTAAAAGAACCATAACAAGCAGACATGAAAGAAGCCAGTTAATTTCACTTGCAAATTTCAAATGCGTAAAAAGTTTAATTATACTTCGGTTGGACGAGGCGTCCTTGCAAGATTGGATCTTAAGGCTTTATAAAGATCCAAATAACACGTGTGCCAAAATTGTAACCGGCACTTTATTACTAAATGCTTGGTATTTCCCATCTTGACACTGTAAATATGAGCTTGAATCTTTTTACTTTTCATAAACTAAAGAAGTCTTCAACTTCAAGTTCATAATTATATTTTGTTTTGCAGAAAATGAAAATTGCTGATCGTGTCTGTAATTGATACTTGGAAAACATTGTAGATAAGATATATTAAATAAAAACAAAATCAGGAAATGTCAGTGATTCTCACGAAGGCTTCATCGACTGCAAGGAAGGGGAGCACACTCGGACTTTTAAAAACTAACTCATACGCAAAGAAGAGAGAAGAGAGAGAGAGAGAGAGAGAGAGAGAGAGAGAGAGAGAGAGAGAGAGAGAGAGAGAGAGAGAGAGAGAGAGAGAGAGAGAGAGAGAGAGAGAGAGAGAGAATGGGAAGGATCTCAACAATTTATACGAATTTGTTCTAATCACTTAACAGAAGACTACAGCGGCCTCAATTAATCCAACACTAATAAAAAAAGAAAGCAGAGGGAAAGTTTGTAGAAGCTGAAATTAGGAACTTACGTCTTTCTTTCTGGGGGTTTGATAGTTTGAATAAGAAATGGCCAGTACCGCCCCTTCTCCATGCGTACGGTACTTGCCGAAATACAAAATAGTTTGGTGAAGTTTTGAGAGTAACACATGGGAAGGAATAGTATTCCCGAGTTCTTTTGGTCTTGGGAAAGGCAATTTTTTGTATTGTTTCTCTAAGTGTGATGTAGCCTTGTAGCATGATCTGAGTTTTTGGGTTGTGCTGCATTCTAAAATGTTTGCTTTTTTTTATAACTGAGTGTTTTTCCTCTTTTTTTTTATTGGGCTGCCTCCATCGACTGAATTTTGTCATAGGGCACAGCCAAGTCTTCTGCATTTACTTGTTAACAGAATGCTGGAAACTCGGACAAGAATAGTTATAAGCGATAGATCGCTTTAAGACTGATTTATCAAAAACCTTGTCTTTTTAAGACTGTATTAACCTAAACTTCTCCCAAGTTCGGTTGAAATTTGAACTTCTATCAAGAAACTCTTCATTGTCTTCTTCGTCGCTTTCTGATTTTATTAAGTAAAAGTGAAATTATCTAGTATATGGGAGAGGGGATGCCCCTTCCTAAACTCCCGCCCTTTATATTAAAGTCTTAAAGTTCTTTAAAAATTCATCTCACTAAATTTTCAATGACCCATGTGTTTGACAAGTCTTTCTGAAAGAATTGTGACAAAAAGTCAAGGTTTAGCGTAAAGATTGAGGGTTGAGAAAGGGGCATCCCCCCTCGTATACGGTATAATTTCTGATCGCTTTCACGTTGCTTCTTACTTTCAGTTGAAAAATGTGTTTTTCGTTTAATTTCTGACCATCTTTCAAATCATGCCAGGAAATCCTCTCCCCTTCTTCTCTGGAAAATTCACCCCGAAAATTTTCTCCTGGGGTTCAAGATTTTACTATTAAGACTAATCGAGATAATAGCTACCGGTCCTGAATCAGTTGAATAGTGGAAACAGCTAAAATGATATTAAGACTTAGGGTAAGGTGTCTGAAATCCCCCGGAAGTGCATTTTAATGATCAATTTACACGACTTCACTCGTGCATAGAAGTCACTTCAAGATGGCGAACATGGTCCACAGACATCACGATCATTTTATAAATGAAACATACAAGTATCGCTTTTTTAGAAAATGGACTAGCGCACTCAACAAGAAGACGCATGTAGGCCTATGGCGGATGATAGAAACTTTACCAGAGGGGCCAAATTCGAATCAGAAGGATCTTGTCGTTGTGATGGTCCTTTATTGGATAAAAATCAAGTCACATTGCTTTCGAAGTATCAGAGGCTGTTTCCACTGATGTAAAGCTGTTTAAAGGGAAAGTGATATTTTCTTCTTCAGTTAAAGTGTCACTAACGGCACTACGGCACTGCCAATGAAAAATACTCTTTGTCAAGTAATATCATAAATTTACGATCCCTTTGGTTCAATTTTGACGCATCTGGTACAGTTTCTAATGCTTTCCTTATTTATATTGCCGTGAATGTCCGCAAATTAGTGAATGTCCAAAACACCTTTTCTTCTCCTTAGATTTAATCAGCGTTGCCAGTTGAATTTTTCAATTTAATGCAAGACTTGGTGATGACAATATGTTAGAATAGATTAAGTTTGGTTAGGTGATGTTATGTTGAGTTAGGTTAGCTTAGAATACGTTTTTAACCCATTTCTGATATTTAGAACCAAATCTAACGTAACCCAACTTAAGTTTCACCATCATAGCTTGTAAAAGACTTAAAAGCTGACTCGCTAAGCTAGTTGAATCCAAGTAGAGAAAAGGGAATTTCTAACACACACACACACACCCACACACACACACACACACACACACACACACACACACACACACACACAAACATATATATATATATATATATATATATATATATATATATATATATATATATATATATATATATATATATATATATATATATATATATATATATATATATATATGCATATTGGAACGTAAGAAGAGACAAGTAAAGGATGGGAAAAAACTTTTCTCGTACACAAAGTTTTGCGTGTACCGAAATCGATGACTGTGACACAAATTTTCTGTTGTTTTCCCCTCAATAATTGATGAGTGTATTCCCCCAATTACAATCGATTTTCAGAGGACGAGGAACCGTTATACCACTTTACTTTCTCTCTGTGACGACGAAGCGGAAGGTAAATAATCCAGAATTGCAAAATAGACTGGAGGAGTAAAAAAAAAAAAAGAGAAAAAAAAGAAAAAGAAAAAGAGAGGTGCTTAGAAAAGAGAGGTATGGAGATATTTTACTGTGTCCTGCAAAAAAGGGGTTTGCACGATCTTTTATCTGCTGTCCATTCTGAAGAAGTTCTAGCCTGAACTGAATCCTGATGCTTAAATATTTTATAGGAACTTTTAACAAGCATAAGCTTATGGTTCATTTACACGTTGTGGAAATCTGTCTGGATTAAAATCGTTGCGGATTTATTGTGTTGTTCAAGCACGAACACGAACGGAATCTCCAAATGGATTGCTAAATCCGGACGGATTTCCGCCAGGTGTAAATGAACAATTATTGCATCTGTGTCATTAATTTTGCTATATGACTATTAGGATATTTTTTTTCCAAAACCACGGGATTAGCAGAATCGATAAGAAATATGTTTGGATGGATAGAAAATCACCCTCTTTTAAAATTCGAATATAATTGTAATATAATTATATTCGAATATAATTTTCTTTATTCTAAAGCGATTATTTATTGATTTATATTGATATTTAATTTTTCAAAATGTTTTCCCAATAAAGGTAACCAAAAAAATCAAAGTTAACCCGAGCCAGATGGGGCTACCCCCCCCCCCGCTTGAGATAGTGCCGAAAACGTTGAAGACTTGAAAGTAACCTTACCGATATGAAAATCAATGAAACTTCTGCAATTATTTGGTATGTTTTCGGTTCCGTTTTCCGAGAGCGCAAGCGACACTTTAATGGCAAGAATTCGTGCGAAAGCCCCCCTCCCCCACTGTTTAAGTTAATTACCATTCGTTTTTTAGTAATTGATCCGCTTTGGGAGTTCCGTGTGGAGCTTCCAGCTTCGATTAAAAAATTTGCCCACAAAAGGAGGTAAATTCCACCATCTTTTTAGTCCAGATCCCAGTTTCACAGTCAAACCGCGGATTTTTGACAGCTTTCGAGGATAGCTAATCGCCTTGAAGAATTCGCTAATGGACCCTTTGTCTACGAGGCAGTCAGCCGACGCTTTTTAGCCACAGTAAGACCCACGGATTTAAGAGAGGGCACCAACAATTGCTACTCCATGCCATATGACACTTTGTCCTGGTGCTGTCAGTTGGAGGTTGTAAAATACACTTGGCCAAAATAAAAACCTTGTCTGTTCAATGAGGTCTAGGCGCTTACCCCTTCCCCAGAAAATACCCTATCCTCCTTGGAAAATACTCCCTCCCCATCTCAAGGTAAATTCCTATAGATTTTTCATGAACTAATGTTTGGTGATGTATAATTACGCATCAGGTACAATAGAAGAGGGACGGTAGGTCATCGTGTAGGCTGGGGGAGGGATTCCATGTGTCTAGAAGAGAATATTTCAGTGCCCAAGTAGTCTAATTCCCATTGAACCTTTAGATAAACATAGGAAAGGGTCTACTGGGGATAGGAGTTAATCTATAATCACCCTTCATTTAGACGAAGCCTGGATAAGGGTGCTGCAGGGAAATGTACCGCTTTTTATTGCACAAAACGTTTCTTAAATTTATTTTAAAGTTTTTCTTAAATAAAATCGATTTTCCTCATATTTCTTAAACATTATATTAAGTGACGTGTAAGAACACATCAGCTTTATGAAGGACTTAGGGGGAGCAGTCGCCTCTAGGAGTGCATTTTAGTGTCAAATTGTTCTAACTCTCATTGAACCTTCATATAAGTAAAGAATAAGCTTTGGGGAAGGAAGGGGATGGTAGTGACTGATATCTATCCCTCTTGACTCTCGGGAATAATTTTGGTCTATTCCTTTATTATCAGGTAAATATAACTTTCAATTTCCCTTCTAATGAACATCCAGAATTATCCATGGGGGAATATTCTGTGGGGGGGGGGTAAATGTCGGATTCCTGTCCAATGATCCCTAATCACCAACCCATGACCATCTATTAAGCTGCTTACTGCTAGCGCTGATTAAAAAAAAGAGACAATTATCAGTACTACCATGCTAAGAGATGGATTTGATTTTTTGGGTGGGGAACTGTAAACCTCACTCTTGGTTGTTCAGTTCATCGATTCGGAATGTGAAACCTAGTTTTTGTTCAATCTGATGCTTTTTCGAGGGGTTTTTGGGCCCTTTTCGGGACCACTAGAAATCTATTTTCGCGATTATAAAATAGTATAAATTGCTTCTGAATAAACAGTTTGTTCAGAGTGAATTGTTAATTTTATATTACTTTGGATCGTAGTTTGATCCTTCACTAGGTAAAAATTATACCTGGATATAGAAAAAATTCAGGGAGAGGATTCTCAGAATTCTCTTAGGGGACCTTCAAAAAACCTTATAGGGATGAATATCTGATATGATGCAAATTTTAACATATTCCTCTAAAATTTTCAAGCATGAGGTCTATGAGGGTTCTTAGGGAGAATCATCCCCTAGTCTTGTTTGCAGGTAAGGGAAAAGTGTGGAAGAAATGTTGATGTAAAATTGATACGGCCCGCTTATCAAATCTTTAGTTGCTTCGAATTTAATTAAGCATACCAGTTTGATTTCTTTTTTGAACTCAGGGAATGTTCACACACAGATAATAGCCGCATCATAGACGCCAATGCAAATGAATCTGCTCTCTCTGAATGGAATTATCTGTGCATCTACTTGCCATGGAGGAAAAGCCATAGGCGGTCGCATAGTTTCCCAACTTGCTTGTTTAGTAACAAGCTGAAAAACGTGATTACTCAAGTTTGCATATCTGTAAAGACAAGCTTCTGAGTTGAATTAATTCGTAAAAGACAGGCCAGATGGCATGTCAGAAGCTTTCCAGGAGCAGCAAGGTTAATGAGATAGCTTAGCCAAAGAGAAGAGAAACATTTCTTATTTCTGAATTTTTTTTTTTACATGTGTGCTCTTGCTTGGCTTACTCTTTTGATGTATCTTCGTAATATATTAGTGTTAATCCTAAAACCTAATAAATAAAAAAAAACTAGTTTTTTTAACTGAAAGTAAGGAGCGACATTAAAACTTAAAACGAACAGAAATTACACCGTATATGAAATGGGTTGTCCCCTCCGCAATCCTCGCGTTTAATTATTTTAAAAAGTAGAATTGTGGCAAAGAGTCAAACTTTATTGTAAAGAGCGAGAGATTGCGGAGGGGACAACCCATTTCATATACGGAGTAATTTCTGTTCGTTTTAAGTTTTAATGTCACTCCTTACTTTCAGTAAAAAAAACTACTTTTTTTATATTTAATTTCTGAACGTTTTTGAATTAATGCATGTTTGATTTTGGCTCTCTGCGCATAAACTATTAAAATAAAATTTGTATATTAATTCTTTTTTTTTTGGCTAAATGGCTTTCTCTTAGTTTTGATCAGACGATTTTGAGAAATAAGGGGCGGGGAAGGAGGCCTAGTTGCCCTCCAATTTTTCGGTTACTTAAAAAGGCTACTAGAACTTTTAATTTTTAATGAATGTTTTTATTAGTAAAAAATATGCGTAACTTAAGAATTAACTTACGTAACAAACTTTTATATTCTTATATTTTTATAATGTATACGAGTTGGTTTGTACCCTCGTTAATACCTTGCTCTTTACACTAAATCGTAAATTTTGTCCCAATTCTTTAAGAAAATGATCCCTGAATCAAAAAGGCCATAGAATAAATAGTTGAAATTGCTAAAAATACTTTAGCATGAAGAGCGAGGTATTTATCTCCTCCTAAATACCTCGCTTTTTATGCTAAAGTATTTTTAGAACCCCTCATATGCGTAATAATCTCTGTTCGTTTTAAGTTTCAATGCTACTCCTTACTTTCAATTGAAAAAAAACGTTTTCATGTTTATTTTTTATAATCAGCATTAAAATGCGATTCTTTTGAAAAAAAATTCATTTTTTTAGAGTTTTGGTTACTATTGAGCCGGGTCGCTCCTTACTACAGTTCGTTCCCACGAATTGTTTGAAACACTGGTCAAAGTTTGTAACTTGCAGCCCCTCCCCCAGGGATTGTGGGGGAGTAAGTCATTCCCAAAGACATAGTTATTATGGTTTTCAACTATGCGGAACAAAATGGCTATCTCAAAATTTTGATCCGTTGACTTTCGGAAAAAAATGAGCGTGGGAGGGGGCCTAGGTGCCCTCCAATTTTTTGGTCACTTAAAAAGGGCACTAGAACTTTTCATTTCCGTTAGAATGAGCCGTCTTGCGACACTCTAGGACCACTTGGTCGATACGATGACCCCTGGGAAAAAAACAACAACAAAAAACAAACAAATAAACACGCACCCGTGATTTGTCTTCTGGCAAAAAATACGAAATTCCACATTTTTGTAGATTGGACCTTGAAATATTTTCTATAGGGTTCTCTGATACGCTGAATGCGATGATGTCATTTTCGTTAAGATTCTATGACTTTTAGGGGATGTTTCCCCCTATTTTCCAAAATAAGACAAATTTTCTCAGGCTCGTAACTTTTGATGACAAAGACTAAATTTAATGAAACTTATACATTTAGAATCAGCATGAAAATTCGATTCTTTGATGTATCTTTTAGCATCAAAATTCCGTTTTTTAGAGTTTCGTTTACTTTTGAGCCGGGTAGCTCCTTACTACAGTTCGTTACCACGAAACTGCTTGATATCACAAAGGAAAACAAACAACAACAGTCTTCTCACCCGTTGTTGCGTTTTTGTTCTATGTCAAATTTTGAGCTGGTAGAACGCAAAATCTGATTTGTCTTTTTGTATGAAATTCTTAAACCAGTAAAAACGCTAAGTTTTCTCGTAACATATTTTACAAGTGATATCTCTGTATCTCCCAAGGTATGGCCTTGAAATAAACGCGATTTAAAAATACTCGAGTTTTCCGAAACGCTGAAAATTGACTTAAGTTCATTTTTCATTTGGAGTTTTACGCATTAAAACGGAAGTGAAACAAGCCAACGAAAGTAGACCGTACAATCTCATAACACAATCCCTGCAAAAAAAAAAAAAAAAAAAAAAAAAAACATAAAATAAAAACCATACGCTTTACTAAAAACTTAAAAAATGCAAAAGTACATTATGAAGTTGGTGGGGCAAAGTGTGAGAAGTAATTTACGATTAATCAGGGGTAGAACTAGAGCAACATCTTGGGGGAGACCCAATGTGACATGGGCGCCAATGAGCACTTTCTTGGAGGGGAGGGGGGCAATGTGACAAAGGTACCACTAATTGACCAAATTGATAAATGTACTCTAAAAAAAGGGGGAAATAAGGAATGAGGGTGACAGAATAAATCTTGGAAGGGGGTCTCACGGCCCCTTTGGATCCGCCCACGCAATTAATTACGAAAAATCTGGTGTTTTATTGGCTGATCCTTTTTGTGTTCTATCCATGTAAAGGTAAATTGAAAAGGATTTAAGTAGATATTTTTTCTATACTGGACAGATTTTAAAAGTGATTGCGAAATAGAAAATGTTTGTGATTTCTTTTGAACATACGACTAAAAAAATGTGTTTAGTTAAATGTAATATTTAAACTTTAAAGTCCCGAAAAAAACCCTAACTGTCGACTTCCTGTCAGTTTTGTCACTTAAGGCTGGTTAAAACAAAAATAAACGAACTTCAGACACATAAGATGAAACATTGTGTCAGATACCTCTCTAACAAAAAAAAAAAAAAAAAAAAAAAAAAAAAAAAAAAAAAAAAAAAAAAAAAAAAAAAGGTCTTAAAACTTGCAGCAGATCGATGGCGAAGAAGTGCTTGTGGGTGCGCAAAAGTTTAAAAAAAGTCATGGGTGATATGAAAGAAATGAACCTAGTGTTTCAAACAGTTCGTGGTAACAAACTGTAGTAAGAAGCGACCCAGCTCAATAGCAACCAAAACTCTAAGAAATGGGTTTTGATATCAATAGCTCCATCAAAAGAATCGCATTTTAATGCTGATTTTAAATATATAAGTTTAATCAAGTTTAGTCTTACCCATCAAAAGTTACGAGCCTGAAAAAATTGCCTTATTTTAAAGAATAGGAGGAAACAACCCCTAAAAGTCATAAAATCTTAACGAAAATCACACCATCAGATTGAGCGTATCAGAGAACCCTATTGTAGAAGCTCCTATCTACAAAAATGTGGAATTTCGTATTTTTTGCCAGAAGACAAATCACGGGTGCGTGTTTATTTGTTTGTTTGTTTTTTTCCCCAGGGGTCACCGTATTGACCAAGTGGTCCTAGAATGTCGCAAGAGGGCTCATTCTAACGGAAATGAAAAGTTCTAGTGCCCTTTTTAAGTGACCAAAAAAATTGGAGGGCACCTAGGCCCCCTCCCACGCTCATTTTTCTCCAAAGTCAACGGATCAAAATTTTGAGATAACCATTTTGTTCCGCATAGTTCCGCACCCCTCATATACACAATAAAAATTTAAGAATATAAAAGTTTGTTACGTAAGCTAATTCTTAAGTTACGTATTTTTTTACTAATAAAATCATTCGTTAAAAATTAAAATTTATAATTGCCTTTTTATGTAACCGAAAAATTGCAGGGCAACTAGGCTTTCCCCACCCCTTATTTCTCAAAATCTTCTGATCAAAACTAAGAGAAAGCCATTTAGCCAAAAAAGGAATCAATATGCAAATTTCATTTTAATAATTTATGTGTGGAGAGCCAAAATCAAACATGAATTAATTCAAAAAGGTTCAGGAATTACATAAAAAAACTAGTTTTTTTTAACTGAAAATAAGGAGCGACATTAAAACTTAAAACGAACAGAAATTACTCCGTATATGAAATGGGTTGTCCCCTCCGCAATCCCTTGCTCTTTACGCTAAAGTTTGACTCTTTGCCACAATTCTGCTTTTTAAAACAATTGAAAACTTTAGCCTAAAGAGCAAGGGATTGCGGAGGGGACAACCCATTTCATGTACGGAGTAATTTCTGTTCGTTTTAAGTTTTAATGTCGTTCCTTACTTTCAGTTAAAAAAAAACTAGTTTTTTATGCAATATTTCTTTGAAACGACTATGAAATTTCATTATATATATATATATATATATATATATATATATATATATATATATATATATATATATATATATATATACATATATTTATAACGTTACTTGTGAAAATTTGTTGGGATTTTGAGCGCAAAAAAAGTTTAAGCATAAAGAAGTAAAATTTCTTCACTGAAAAGATAGTTGTGGACGAATTATGTGTTTATAGTTTTGTATTGCATTTTTATGCTTGTTTGAAGTTAAATGCTCTTTTAAATCATTGTTTACATTTGAAGGCCCCATTTTCATTTGTCGCCCAAGTTAATATGTTTGTGCAAACAACGTTTTTACAGCAAGCTTTTTGTTTCTGCGAGATAACTTGAAATTGTTAACAACGATTATTATTAACATTTGGCTTGTAATTCCAGGAGAATTAAGCTAGGCATCCTTGGGATGCCGAGGTTTAAAAAGGAACTCCTAAAAGATGTGAATTATATGGAATATGTTGTGTCCGAAATTACGTGTTACATCGTTTAATCCGAAAATGTCTGGGAAAGGTTTCTGGACCGAAATCACCTACAAAAGAACGTGTGAACAACTTTTAAAAGTTTTTTTCTGGACAGTTTTAGGACCAATTGTAAGGGATTCCTCG
Organism: Artemia franciscana; assembly: GCF_032884065.1. Classification (NCBI taxonomy): domain Eukaryota; kingdom Metazoa; phylum Arthropoda; class Branchiopoda; order Anostraca; family Artemiidae; genus Artemia; species Artemia franciscana. The sequence goes on along the minus strand of NC_088863.1, from coordinate 23,660,034 downwards.
TTCCCTTCTGTGTAGCCATGAGGTGTTTTCCCTTCCTTCAAATTGCAAAGATAGATGGCGTTAAAGATGAACCATACTTTCTCACCAAGGGGTTGTTTGTCCAAAACAGGGGTATGACGGCAGGCGCGTTAGTACGAACGTATAACTCGAGGCAGCCTACAGGAACGTGAGGTAGGCTGCCCATAGAGTTGGAAGTACAGAAATGTTTACGTCTGGGAAAGACAATATTTCCACAGTACTTGCACATTAGACATTTTCTTCGTCTTTTAACCTTGCCATGTATTTTCAGATACTTTTATCTTTTTCTCGTGAAGACGCGCAGAGTAATGCTTGGACGTGGGCTGCCCGGAAGTTAGGGAATTCGAGCACGCTGTACAGGAACTCGGAAAGTGCGGGTGAGGCTTTTTCGATAAATCAGCACCAACTTGTTATTGTTGACCGAAGACATTCCAATAGGACAGCAGAAGCAGATCAGCTTGTTAGGTAACTTCTATTTTTGTCACTTGCAATTAAGATTTAGTCGTAGATTTTGGAGTGGGAAAAATCCAATTTAAAGCAAATGTTACACCCTATACTGTTTTTAATCGTTCGTTGTCTCGCGGAAATCTGACCTGGTCATCCATATATATATATATATATATATACTAGCTGTTGGGGTGGCGCTTCGCGCCACCCCAACACCTAGTTGGTGGGGGCGCTTCGCGCCCCCCCCCAAGCCCCCCCGCGCGCGTAAGTCGTTACGCGCCATAATAGTTACGCGCCATTGTAGTTGTGTCCCTATGTCCCACCTGTGAATATAGAAATATATATATATATATATGGTTTTAACTACGTAAAACTTGCGAATATACAACATTCTTTGCTGTCCCATTGTCTTTGCATATAAATAGATTGTCAGGTTATCCCCCTGTTTCCCCCGGTGTCCCCGTTGTAGTTGTGTCCCTGTGTCCCGGTCGTCATTTATATTCCCTGTGTCCCGGGTCCCGGTCATCATTTGTATCCCGGTGTCCCGGTCTGTATATACATTCGTTTTTTAGTTTTGTTTTTCTCCTTTATTTTTTTCCTTTTTTTTTCTTTTTTAGCTTATTTAGATTTTTAGATTTTTTAGTTTTTTTTATTAGTTTTTAGTTTTTATTTCTTTTTAGTTTTTTTGTCCCGGTCGTCATTTATATCCCCCTGTTTCCCCCGGTGTCCCCGTTGTAGTTGTGTCCCTGTGTCCCGGTCGTTATTTATTTTTTAGTTTTTTACCTTTTTTTTAGTTTTTTTAGTTTTTTAGCTTTTTTATTTTTTTTATTAGTTTTTAGTTTTTTTGTAGTTTTTGCCTTTTTTTTAGTTTTTTTAGTTTTTTAGCTTTTTTATTAGTTTTTAGTTTTTTTTGTAGTTTTTGCCTTTTTTTAGTTTTTTTAGTTTTTTAGCTTTTTTATTTTTTTTATTAGTTTTTAGTTTTTTTTGTAGTTTTTGCCTTTTTTTAGTTTTTTCAGTTTTGACGTCACCTGATCCAGTTTTTTCAGGTGACGTCACCTGATCCACGATCCACAGATCCACAGACAACTTATTTTTATATATATAGATAGTTTTTTTTTTTTTACTTATGTCCTGGTCGTCATTTATACTCCCTGTGTCCCGGTGCTTTGTTGATTGCTAATCGAACATTCCTTTTGTCCTGGTCGCTTTCTCTTTGAGTGTCGTCATTTATTAGTTTTTTCCTTTTTTTTTTTAGTTTTTTATTGGTTTTTACCTTTATTTTAGCTTATTTTTCAGTTTTTTCCTTTTTTTTAGTTTTTTTTTTATTTTTTATTTTTTTTAGTTTTTTACCTTTTTTTAGTTTTTTTAGTTTTTTTAGTTTTTTAGCTTTTTTACTTTTTTTATTAGTTTTTAGTTTTTTTTTGTAGTTTTTGCCTTTTTTTAGTTTTTTCAGTTTTTTTTTTAGTTTTTTATTGGTTTTTACCTTTATAGTTTTTTTAGTTTTTTAGCTTTTTTATTTTTTTTATTAGTTTTTAGTTTTTTTTGTAGTTTTTGCCTTTTTTTAGTTTTTTCAGTTTTGACGTCACCTAATCCAGTTTTTTCAGGTGACGTCACCTGACACATCCATCCACACATCCACAGACAGACAACTTATTTTTATATATATATATAGAAGATATATATATATATATATATATATATATATATATATATATATATATATATATATATATATATATATATATATATATATATATATATATATATATATATATATATATATATATATATATATATATATATATGTATATGTATATATATAAACCCCGGGTACGGGGTTTGCCCCCCCCCCCGGAATTTTGCTGACTCGTAAAAAAGTAAGAAGAATCAAATATAAAGTTGATGCGTTTTGTAACTTTTTTCCTTAAAACCTTCCAAAAAAGGCCCCCTATGATTACGCCAAAGATTAGCCATCTCAAGAGTAAGATATGAAAAAATAATCAAGGAGTATCAGAACAAGTATAGACCAGAGGTGCACCTTCGACAAAACGTGACGGTTCTTATGGACGAAACATGGTTTCCACAAAACTCAACCCAGACGAAAATCTATACGGTAAGCCATTTCAAATGAAGTTTTACCCCGCAAAATGCAACCCAGCAAGACTCAACCCAGTCAAAATTAAACCCAAGGGAAATTAAATGCATGCCAAATTCCACCCGACAAAATTCAACCCAAAATTGAAACTCGGGAAAACTGCGAACAAAAGCGTGTGTAGCATCAGTAGCAATACTAGCAGCAAAACTCAGCCGAAGTAAAGTTCAACTCCTGCAAAATTCCACCCTGATTAGCTCCAACCCGTAGAATTCAACCCACGCAAAATTCAAAACAATAAAGCTGAGCCCAGCCAAATGCAACCAACAATAAATAATTGGAAACAGTAAACTTCAATACATACGAAGTTCCTGTCAAGAAAAATCAATCTAGCAAGTAGAGGAAAAAGAGCCACTTTATCCATGAAGGCAATCGTAATCGTTAAACCCAATTAAGACACCTATTCTCTCAAAACCAAATCAAAACTCAAAAGGGACAAATTACTATTTTTATATTTGACTCCTACCAATCTTGAACCATGCATAAACAAAGGAAGAGATAAAGGAATTATCTTCCGCCTACCCCACGGAAAAACAAACAATCATTTGAAAACCCCGACCAGCTTGGAGAGCGTGAGTATTGTTTGACTAAAAGTAAGCATTTCTAAGTTTCAACCCGCTTTCTTGAAACTATCTTCCGGAACGCGGGCAAGAGTGGGTCGCAGGCTAAAGTCACGGATGGTTTTGTCAATGGGGAGCCATTAGAAACGGAAATATCCCATTATTACGCCTAACGTTCTTAGCTCTGCTGAGAAGTCTTTGAGTAAAAGTTAACATTCCCTCCACGTAAGTATGATAAAAAAATTTAGCCGAAATAAGTCACTAAGTTGCACCTCCATTCTGGGAAGCTGGGCTAAAGCAATCTCTGAACATAAGTGTATAGTCTCAAACCCTTGAAGGAGGGCCCTGGGGCATTACAAAGTTATGTTTAAACCATGTTGCAAGCTTAGACTATTTTAGAAAAGAATCAGACCTAAAGGTCCTCCTCCATGTGTGGGCGGAAGGAAAGTTATACGCGTTAGATATTTGCTGGGTCAAATTCTTCGGACTGTGTTTTGTGCAGGTTGAATTCTGATTACGCTGAGCTTTGCCGAGTTACGTTTTGCAGGAGGCTGAGTTTTGAAGCGTCCCATAAAGCACACACTACAACCTCCTGCCACAGGCACGTATTCGTATTCGAAAAAGAAAAAACATTAATCTCATGATGATATAAGAAATTGTAGAGATACCGTAAGAATTACAAGGTTTGCAAAAACGTATGTATATGTGCCAGTATCCCCTCAGCCCCCCCCCCCCTAGAAAAAAAGCATGTCATCTATTTTGCCTCATTTGTAGCAAAATATATGTATCTCTACATTGGTGCTATTTCTCTATTATACGTTTTTGCCTGTGCTGCCCCCTCCCCAAAAAAGTTTCTGCCCATCAGCTGGATTTCTCGTCCCTTTTATCACATTCGTCACATTTGTGGATTATTTAAAATCGACCACAAGCAAGTCCAGAAGTATGTCTATGCTTAAGAAATCTACACAAGAGGCAGGAAATAAATATATAAAACAGAAATACATATTTTTCAGGTTAAACAATTCTTCTATAGTCCATATATTCTTCTATAGTTCTATAGTCCAAATATAAATATTACTTTATATTCCAGTCAACCAAAGATCAATTTAAATTCATAAGTAAAGAGTATTCAATACCCATTCGCTATTGAGAAAAAACCTTCTTCACTTCTTTTTCGTTTCCGAGGTTGGAGAGAAATAAGCTCATAGTTCGTACTGAACTAACCTTCTATTTTCTTTTGCAAGATATGAGACGTGATATACTAAAGCAAAGAATAGCCATAAAAATCGACGGAAATTCAATTAGTATTTTTTTTACATTCCAACATACTAACATGAATATGCCTTCCACCCTTCCTATTTCAAGCCCTCGATGTCAGAACACAGGGCCATACGAAAGAAACCATTTCAAGGAGGGAGAGAACAGCAAAAAACGAGATATGTGTGACATAATTTACAAGACGGTGGGAGAGATCTTCAGAATCCGGATATTTTTGAGGTTCCCAAGCCCTCACCCCCAAAGTATATGCCTAGCAACAGAAGTGGTAATATTTAGAAAATAAATATTTATATTGTATGTTACCAACAACTAGGAAGCTATTCAATGTCTTTATTTTATCTCTCGATATAAGAAGAAAGCAAAATCTTTGATTTTCTCATCAAGTCTAGTAATTAAGAAAAATCCATGCATAAGCAAAACGTGACAAACTGACTGAAAAAGAAGAACTCTTCAAAGAAATATCAGTAATAAAAGTACAGAAAAGTAATACAAAAAGTATTTAAATCCAGTTCGTCCATTTCGATTAACTTTAATAAGTTTAAATTATCGATTTTCATACATAAATGAAAGGAAAATCCAAGCTAAAAACCTATTTTGGGTAAACGCACTGCTCTAAATGAGGTTTTCCCCTCTATTCTTTAAATGAGATCAGATAAGAAATAAAAAAAAATACTTGTATGATAAACGTCCTACCTAATGTTGTTCATTCATTGACGCATTATAGAACCAATTTTTTTCTCGTTAGTTTCTTTCAGCTTAGCGTAAGTCAAGACAAAGGGAAGTGACAGATATATGGAAAATATAAAATTAGAGTTATGTATTTGCACATGAGGGGAGGGGGCAAAGTATTTGGGCAGCGTGAAGTTAGGAAACAATTCTTACTGCATAATATGTAGAATAATTGTACGTAACACACTAGACATGCAGACCTGCTATACTCCCCCCCCCCACCCCTAATGTACAAATATATAGCCCAAATTTGTTTCTAGAGTATTATATTTTTATCTGACTTTGGTATATTTCATTAGGATTGAGTGTCAGAGAAATATATAAGAAGAACATTAGGTAGGGCGTATATCATACAAGTACCAAAAAAAGATGAACAATCAAGCGAAATAGGCCTAGTAGGAGTCATGGGGTTGTGCGCTGTTTTTTCGAAGGTGTTGTACCTCGGACCCTAGTTCTAGTGTCTGGCTGGTGGACTATAAGTAGTTTCGTTGCTCCTGTCCTGATTGAAAATATTTGGTAGCCTACGCAAAATAGGCTACTAGAAAATAGATCTTTGCCTCCTTGACACAGGAGTGACCAATGAAAGATGGAATGAATTGAAAAATATTCATTAAAAATTCGCTTTTGAAGGGTTTCAACTCTTCCTGGAAATCTATCCGAGATGCCATCCCCCCTTAAATTTGTGTTATGTAGCTCTATAGTAGCTCTATATTAACTGTTAAATGGAAATTAAGTTTCAGTTTTCATGCGAGAATACATAGAAAGAAAAATACTAAATGTTGCCTGGAGTCAAATGTCGCCAGTCAGTTTACATATAAAGAGGGTTTGAAAACCCTTTCTATCACTTAAACCTTAGGAGTTCCAAAGAAAGAAGGGATGGCCAGATCCTCCCTCAACGCGCTAACTGAAGGGGCTGTACTACCAAATACGAAACTTCAAAGCGGTGAACAACATCCATAAATGTTCACTTTTGGTATGCAAAAAACTGTATAATTCAATACCTAAATCTTCAGTTTCTCGGAAAAAGCGCCAAATGCTTTCTCAGGGGATACAACTTTCTTATATATATATATATATATATATATATATATATATATATATATATATATATATATATATATATATATATATATATATATATATATATATATATGTATATATATATATATATATATATATATATATATATATATATATATGTATATATATATATATATATATATATATATATATATGTATATATATATATATATATATATATATATATAAGAAAGTTGTATCCCTTGAGAAAGCATGTGGCGCTTTTTCCGAGAAACTGAAGATTTAGGTATTGAATTATACAGTTTTTTGCATACCAAAAGTGAACATTTATGGATGTTGTTCACCGCTTTGAAGTTTCGTATTTGGTAGGACAGCCCCTTCAGTTAGCGCGTTGAGGGAGGATCTGGCCATCCCCTCTTTCTTTGGAACTCCTAAGGTTTAAGTGATAGAAAGGGTTTTCAAACCCTCTTTATATGTAAACTGACTGGCGACATTTGACTCCAGGCAACATTTAGTATTTTTCTTTCTATGTATTCTCGCATGAAAACTGAAACTTAATTTCCATTTAACAGTTAATATAGAGCTACTATAGAGCTACATAGCCCAAATTTAAGGGGGGATGGCATCTCGGATAGATTTCCAGGAAGAGTTGAAAGCCTTCAAAAGCGAATTTGTAATGAATATTTTTCAATTCATTCCATCTTTCATTGGTCACTCCTGTGTCAAGGAGGCAAAGATCTATTTTCTAGTAGCCTATTTTGCGTAGGCTACCAAATATTTTCAATCAGGACAGGAGCAACGAAATTACTTATAGTCCACCAGCCAGACACTAGAACTAGGGTCCGAGGTACAACACCTTCGAAAAAACAGCGCACAACCCCATGACTCCTACTAGGCCTATTTCGCTTGAGTGTTCATCTTTTTTTGGTACTTGTTTGATATACGCCCTACCTAATGTTCTTCTTATATATTTCTCTGACACTCAATCCTAATGAAATATACCAAAGTCAGATAAAAATATAATACTCTAGAAACAAATTTGGGCTATATATTTGTACATTAGGGGTGGGGGGGGGAGTATAGCAGGTCTGCATGTCTAGTGTGTTACGTACAATTATTCTACATATTATGCAGTAAGAATTGTTTCCTAACTTCACGCTGCCCAAATACTTTGCCCCCTCCCCTCATGTGCAAATACATAACTCTAATTTTATATTTTCCATATATCTGTCACTTCCCTTTGTCTTGACTCACGCTAAGCTGAAAGAAACTAACGAAAAAAAAATTGGTTCTATAATGCGTCAATGAATGAACAACATTAGGTAGGACGTTTATCATACAAGTATTTTTTTTTATTTCTTATCTGATCTCATTTAAAGAATAGAGGGGAAAACCTCATTTAGAGCAAGGCGTTTACCCAAAATAGGTTTTTAGCTTGGATTTTCCTTTCATTTATGTATGAAAATCGATAATTTAAACTTATTAAAGTTAATCGAAATGGACGAACTGGATTTAAATACTTTTTGTATTACTTTTCTGTACTTTTATTACTGATATTTCTTTGAAGAGTTCTTCTTTTTCAGTCAGTTTGTCACGTTTTGCTTATGCATGGATTTTTCTTAATTACTAGACTTGATGAGAAAATCAAAGATTTTGCTTTCTTCTTATATCGAGAGATAAAATAAAGACATTGAATAGCTTCCTAGTTATTGGTAACATACAATATAAATATTTATTTTCTAAATATTACCACTTCTGTCTCTAGGCATATACTTTGGGGGTGAGGGCTTGGGAACCTCAAAAATATCCGGATTCTGAAGATCTCTCTCACCGTCTTGTAAATTATGTCACACATATCTCGTTTTTTGCTGTTCTCTCCCTCCTCCTTGAAATGGTTTCTTTCGTATGGCCCTGTGTTCTGACATCGAGGGCTTGAAATAGGAAGGGTGGAAGGCATATTCATGTTAGTATGTTGGAATGTAAAAAAATACTAAGTTAATTTCTGTCGATTTTTATGGCTATTCTTTGCTTTAGAATAGCCATATTCTTTAGAATATATCACGTCTCATATCTTGCAAAAGAAAATTGAAGGTTAGTTCAGTACGAACTATGAGCTTATTTCTCTCCAACCTCGGAAACGAAAAAGAAGTGAAGAAGGTTTTTTCTCAATAGCGAATGGGTATTGAATACTCTTTACTTATGAATTTAAATTGATCTTTGGTTGACTGGAATATAAAGTAATATTTATATTTGGACTATAGAACTATAGAAGAATATATGGACTATAGAAGAATTGTTTAACCTGAAAAATATGTATTTCTGTTTTATATATTTATTTCCTGCCTCTTGTGTAGATTTCTTAAGCATAGACATACTTCTGGACTTGCTTGTGGTCGATTTTAAATAATCCACAAATGTGACGAATGTGATAAAAGGGACGAGAAATCCAGCTGATGGACAGAAACTTTTTTGGGGAGGGGGCAGCACAGGCAAAAACGTATAATAGAGAAATAGCACCAATGTAGAGATACATATATTTTGCTACAAATGAGGCAAAATAGATGACATGCTTTTTTTCTAGGGGGGGGGGGCTGAGGGGATACCGGCACATATACATACGTTTTTGCAAACCTTGTAATTCTTACGGTATCTCTACAATTTCTTATATCATCATGAGATTAATGTTTTTTCTTTTTCGAATACGAATACGTGCCTGTGGCAGGAGGTTGTAGTGTGTGCTTTATGGGACGCTTCAAAACTCAGCCTCCTGCAAAACGTAACTCGGCAAAGCTCAGCGTAATCAGAATTCAACCTGCACAAAACACAGTCCGAAGAATTTGACCCAGCAAATATCTAACGCGTATAACTTTCCTTCCGCCCACACATGGAGGAGGACCTTTAGGTCTGATTCTTTTTCAAAATAGTCTAAGCTTGCAACATGGTTTAAACAGAACTTAGTGATGTCCCAGAGCCCTCCTTCAAGGGTTTGAGACTATACACTTGTGTTCAGAGATTGCTTTAGCCCAGCTTCCCAGAATGGAGGTGCAACTTAGTGACTTATTTCGGCTAATTTTTTTTTTATCATACTTACGTGGAGGGAATGTTAACTTTGACTCAAAGACCTCTCAGCAGAGCTAAGAACGTTAGGCGTAATAATGGGATATTTCCGTTTCTAATGGCTCCCCATTGACAAAACCATCCGTGACTTTAGCCTGCGACCCACTCTTGCCCGCGTTCCGGAAGATAGTTTCAAGAGAGCGGGTTGAAACTTAGAAATGCTTACTTTTAGTCTAACAATCCTCATGCTCTCCAAGCTGGTCGGGGTTTTCAAATGATTGTTTGTTTTTCCGTGGGGTAGGCGGAAGATAATTCCTTTATCTCTTCCTTTGTTTATGCATGGTTCAAGATTGGTAGGAGTCAAATATAAAAATAGTAATTTGTCCCTTTTGAGTTTTGATTTGGTTTTGAGAGAATAGGTGTCTTAATTGGGTTTAACGATTACGATTGCCTTCATGGATAAAGTGGCTCTTTTTCCTCTACTTGCTAGATTGATTTTTCTTGACAGGAACTTCGTATGTATTGAAGTTTACTGTTTCCAATTATTTATTGTTGGTTGCATTTGGCTGGGCTCAGCTTTATTGTTTTGAATTTTGCGTGGGTTGAATTCTACGGGCTGGAGCTAATCAGGGTGGAATTTTGCAGGAGTTGAACTCTACTTCGGCTGAGTTTTGCTGCTAGTATTGCTACTGATGCTACACACGCTTTTGTTCGCAGTTTTCCCGAGTTTCAATTTTGGGTTGAATTTTGTCGGGTGGAATTTGGCATGCATTTAATTTCCCTTGGGTTTAATTTTGACTGGGTTGAGTCTTGCTGGGTTGCATTTTGCGGGGTAAAACTTCATTTGAATTGGCTTACCGTATAGATTTTCGTCTGGGTTGAGTTTTGTGGAAACCATGTTTCGTCCATAAGAGCCGGCACGTTTTGTCGAAGGTGCACCTCTGGTCTATACTTGTTCTGATACTCCTTGATTATTTTTTCATATCTTACTCTTGAGATGGCTAATCTTTGGCGTAATCATAGGGGGCCTTTTTTGGAAGGTTTTAAGGAAAAAAGTTACAAAACGCATCAACTTTATATTTGATTCTTCTTACTTTTTTACGAGTCAGCAAAATTCCGGGGGAGGGGCAAACCCCGTACCCCCTGGATATGGTCTTTTACATTTGTCATAACTTTTCAAACTTGTTGTCAATTACTATAACTTAACCCCGACACTGAACACGCAAAATTCAGCACATCGATAACAAAAGTCTCTCAGGTTGTCAGGTCAACAGCAACACTACAAGTCGATAAAGGCAACTCTTATGCTCTTCTATACGATATGTGTCCTTAATTTGATTAGCACACGTCAGTATTGTATTATATACTCGTTATTCATAGAATTTTAGTACCCTGAGAAAGTGGGGGGAACGACTTTGACTCATAGTACTCTGAAAATGCCCTTTAAGCTAGATTCGCAGCACCAACAAAAAATATGATCTAAGCAATTATTGTTTTAAACTATTAAAATTTATCTTAACCGAGTTTTAGCCCTTGCTTCACACCCCAATTTTTTTCGAAAAATACATCTTTGCAATTTCTATAAGATTTCACCCATTTTTGTTAGAATTTGTTGCATTGCTACGGTTCATTAGCCATCCTGAAATATTTGAGTGAATCTATCAAACAGTTCGTGGTAACGAACTGTAGTAAGGAACGACCCGGCTCAATAGTAACCGAAACTCTAAAAAACGGAATTTTGAAACCAATAGCTACATCAAAAGGATCGCATTTTAAAGTTGATTTTAAATATATAAGTTTCATCAAATTTAGTCTTACCAATCAACAGTTACGAGACTAAGAAAATTTGACTTATTTTAGAAAATAGTGGGAAAGACCCCCTAAAAATGACGGAAAAGCCATCGAAATCAGCGTATCAGAGAACCCTACTGTAGAAGTTTCAAGCTCCTATCTACAAAAATGTGCAATTTTGTATTTTTTGTCAGAAGACAGATCACGGATGCATGTTTATTTGTTTGTTTTTATGGCACTTGGTATTAACCAAGTGACATATAGCAATCGCCAATTCTGTCGGTCTGTCTGTCGCTCCCGGTTTTGCTACTTTAGGCACTTCCAGGTAAGCTAGGACGATGAAATTTGGCAGGCGTATCAGGGACATGACCAGCTTAAATTAGAAATAGTCGTTTTCCCAATTTGACCATCTGGGGTAGAGTGGGGGCCGGTTAATTCGTAAAAAATAGAAAAAAATGAAGTATTTTTAACTTATGAGCGGGTGATGGGATCTTAATGAAATTTGATGTTTGGAATGATATTGTGTCTCAGAGCTCTTATTTTAAATCCCGACTGGATCTGATGACATTGGGGGGAGTTGGAGGGGGAAACATAAAATCTTGGAAAACACTTAGAGTGGAGGGATCGGGATGACACTTGATGGGAAAAATAAGCACAAGTCCCAGATACATGATTGACATAATCGGAACGGATCCACTCTTTTTGGGATAGTTGGGGGGGGGGGGGGTAATTCTGAAAAATTAGGAAAAATGAGGTATTTTGACTTACGAACGGGTGATCGGATCTCAATGAAATTTGATGTTTAGAAGGATATCGTGTCTTAGAGCTCTTATTTTAAAGCTTGACCCGATCTGGTGACAGTGGGGGGGATGGGAGGGGAAAACCTAAAACTTGGAAAACAATTAGAGTGGAGGGATCGGGATGAAACTTGGTGGAAAAAATAAACACAAGTCCTAGATACATGATTGACATAAACGGAACGGATCCGCTCTCTTTGGGGTAGTTGTGGGAGGGGTTAATACTGAAAAATTAGAAAAAAATGAGGTATTTAACTTACGAACGGGTTATCGGATCTCAATGAAATTTGATATTTAGAAGGATATCGTGTCTCAAAGCAATTATTTTAAATCCTGACCGGATATGGTGACATTGGGGGAAGTTTGGGATGGGGGAACCTAAAATCATGGAAAACGCTTAGATTGGAGGGATCGGGATGAAACTTGGTGGGGAAAATAAGCAGAAGTCTTACATACAAGATTTACATAATTGGAACGGATCCGCTCTATGGGGGGGGGGGGGTTAATTCTGAAAAATAAGAAAAAATGACGTATTTTTAACTTACGAAGGAGTGATCGGATCTTCATGAAACTTCATATTTAGAAGGACCTCGTAACTCAGATCTCTTATTTTAAGTCTCAGCCGGATCAAGCGTAATTGGGGGGGGGGCAGTTGGGGGGACCGGAAATCTTAGAAAATACTTAAAGCGGTGATATCATGATGAAACTGGATGGGAAGAATAGAAACCTGTCTAAGATACGTGACTGACATAACCGGACCGGATCTGCTCTCTTTGGTTGAATTGGGGGGGGGGGGTAATTTTGAAAATTGAGGTTTACGAAAGGGTGACCAGATCTTAATGAAATTTGATATTTAGAGGGATCTTGTGCTTTAAAGTTCTAATTTTAAATTCCGACCAGATCCTGTGACATTGGGGGGGATTTGGAGGGGGATACCGGAATTTTTGGAAAACGTGAAAATTGGGGTATTTTTATCTTACGAAAAGATGATCGGATCTGAATGAAATTTGATTTTTAGAAGGAATTCATGTCTCAGAGCTCTTATATCAAATCCCGACCAGATCTTTTGACATTGCAGGGAGCTGAAGGGGGAAATCTTGGAAAAACACTTGGAGTGGAGGAATCGGAATGAAGCTTGGTGGATAGAATAAACAAATGTCCTTGATACGTGATTGACAGAATCGTACTGGATTCGCTCTCTTTGGGGGAGTTGGGGGAGGGGTTCAGTGATTTGGCGAGTTTGGTGCTTCTGGACGTGCTAGGACGATGAAAATTGGTAGGCGTGTCAGGGAGCTGCACAATTTGACTTGATAAAGTCGTTTTTCCAGATTCGACCATCTGGAGGGCTAAAGGGAGAGGAAAAATTAGAAAAAATTAGGTATTTATAACTTACGAGTGGGTGATTGGATCTTAATGAATTTTAATATTTAGAAGGACAACGTGACTCAGAGCTCTTATTTTAAATCTTGACCGGCATTAAGCCTCTTATTTTCCTTTTTAAATCAATCTATTGATTCATAGAATTTTGTTAGAGCTCATACCATATGATCTCTTGGCTCTTCTCGCCTTGTCACAAGTGCCATATGAGCTCTTAGCTCTTGTTTTAAGGGGCAATTGTATCGACCCAGTGGTCCTAGGATGTCTAGAGTGGGCTCATTCTAACGAAAATTAAAAGTTCTAGTGCCCTTTTTAAGTGAACGAAAATTGGAGGGCAACCTAGGCCTCCTCCCACGCTCTTTCCCCAGAGTCACCGGATCAAAATCTTGTGATAGCCATTTTATTCAGCAGAGTCGAAAACCTAATAATTATGTCATTGGGGACGACTTACTCCCCCACAGTCCTCGTAAGAGGGGCTGCAAGTTACATACTTTGCCCAGTGATTAGATATAGTAATGGTTATTGGGAAATGTACAGACGTTTTCAGTTTTTTTTTTGGTTGAGGAGAGAAGGGGTTGAGGGGAGGGGGTTATTTGGGGGGATCTTTCTATGGGGGAAGATAATTTCCATGAAGGAAGTGTAGGATTTTCTAGCATTATTTAAAAAAAAAACAAAGAAAAAAATAAATATGAAAACGTTTTTTTCAGCTGAAAGTAAGGAGCAGCATTAAAACTTAAAACGAACAGAAATTATTACGCATATAGGGTTCATCTCCTCCTAATACCTCGCTCTTTACGCTAAAGTATTTTTAGTAATTTCAACTATTTATTCTACGGCCTTTGTGATTCAGGGGTCATTCTTAATGAATTGGGACAAAATTTAAGCTTTAGTGCTTAAATTTTAATCCGTATATTACAAAATAGTGCAAAATTTAATCCGTATATGAAAGAGGCTGTTCCCTCCTCAACGCCCCGCTCTTTACGCTAAAGCTATTTTTTCTGTTTTGGAAAGTAGAGTTGAGAAAAAGAGTCAAACTTTAGCGTAAAGAGCGGGGCGTTCAGGAGGGAACAGTCCCTTTCATATATGGATTAATTTCTGTTCGTTTTAAGTCTTAATTTCGCTCCTTGCTTTCAGTTAGAAACACTTGTTTTTTTATTTAATCAAATTTTAGTTTCATGTTGTCCAGTATGGTTTGATCCGAATCTGGAGATTTGAGAAAAATAGATTTGATACTCCTTTATTTTGAAAAGTCATATTTGTGAGGAATTTTTCTGGTTGGTTGGACCAATGCCTTATTCTTTTTTGCCTCTGCCATTATCGTCGCTGCAAGTGTGTGTCAGAAACAAATTCTGCTATATAAACCAGGGGTAATTTGGTGCAAGTATTTTGTAAACCAGGGGTAATTTGTAAACCAGGGGTAATTTGGTACTATGTAAACCAGGTACTATGTAAACCAGGGGTAATTTGGTGCAAGTAGCTGCTTTCATTGTGTATAAGTCGTTTTTCATAAAAAAAAAGAAAAAGGGCAGTTATTTGTACCTAGGTTAATTTGGATGTGAACCACTACATTTTAATCAGACTCGCCATGCTTGGGCTGTTTTCTGCTAGAAAAATGCCAGTGTGTAAGCCAGGGCTAAATTGGGTTTTTCTAGAGATAACAATTTGTGTATAATGTTGGCAAAATGAAATTCTTTGAGCCATCTCAGGAATCTAGGAATTATTAGACTCGATGCTAATGATAAGTAACTTGTTATAGGGGTTCTTGCCGAGTTGGGCCGTTACAAAAGATAATATATTAAGTTTTTTAATTTTTGGTAAAAAAAAGAATCAACTATTTCATCATTGTCTCGAATGAAGTTAAATCGCAATTTTTACAAAATACAGCGCAGTTTACGGTTTAACAGGTAATCTGAACTACTAGTTGTATTGACGTAAGCATATTGACCCAAGGTTTGTATTTTCGCCTCATAATTGCGTATAAGCTAAGATGTAAATTAAGTGACATTATAACCTATACATTATTACTTGGGTCTGTAACAGTGTGTAGTGATGAAAAGTGATAGATAAAAGTCGTTAAAATAAAACAATGAATAGAGCTAATGACTTGTGTTTTGAAAAAAAAAATTGAGTGGCGGTCTTTCGGTATGTTCATTAGGAAGAAAGTATCGAAAGCCGTTAACGCAAGCTGTTAACGGCTCTCTCGTGGGTAGGGAAAATAGGCCCAAGTTTGCCCAAACATCTAAACATGTACGTTTCTACCACTACTTATAAGAACAGAGTTTGGAATATGGTGGTAGTCGTAGGAAGAATGTATGTATATGTAATCTTGATATAGTAGATCAGGTAAGGCTGTATCTTGGGGGGAGGATTTGAACTTCCTCCCCAAGAGTTTTTCTGGCTTTTAAAAGCAAAAAAAATGTATGGTATCCCAAATGCATATAAACACACTTTTGTGTTTCGAAGTTTTTTCGTATAACCCCCTCTCCCGAACAAAAATACTCCTCATCTCCGGAACAAAAATTCTGGATACGGCTCGGAGATTAGGTGATGATTCCTGAAAACCACGGAACAAGATTTAGGGTGTCTTTAATTATTTTTTTATATACATCTTCATTAAACTTAGTTATAGACATCATGGGTTATTGGCCGACTCAATAATGTGCCTATAGAGAGAAAGGGGTGACTAAGCTCTTACCCCTTCCAAAATCTTGCAATTATTCCTATTATTTTGAAACAAAATTAGTAATTCGCCTTTGTTTGCCCTTCCCCCCTCTCCGGAGTAAACTCCTGCTCACTTGCTGATTTGCAACATATAAACATCGTCTCAATGAACAGCATTGAATCGTAAATGCAACATAAATATACTTCAAAAGATAATACAATGTAGAAGTTTTATTGACCAACGTAGGCTGACCTTAAATTTTTACTTGTTAGAAGAGGATTTGTAAGACCTGACAAAAGAAAAACAGACTTATAAAATCAGTAAATAAAAAAATACATATAGAAAGAGTTGAGAAGACGGTTTTACCAGTAGAATTGTAGAAGTGGAATTCGAATAGGGAAATATTCACCTCTTGTATTGAGAGCATACTACAGCCAGAGTTGCCAGTCACTTCATAAGGTACTACAATTGCCCAGATTTCCGTGTTACATAACGATTGTCGGGGCTATAGTCAAATGAATTTAACGAATAGTACTAAAATAGTACTTTCGTGGTATTTTAGCTCTATTTTAGAAACCAAGAGTACGTGCTACTGCTGGCAACCCTGACTGCAGCACTACAAAAAGTGTGCACCTGAAAAAGGGTGTACCTTTACATGATTGCTAGGGGAGCAGTTCCAGCATTTTTATGGGGGTAGAGGGGTACGTATCTACGTATCTGGATAGCCAAAGGGCATGGTCTTTATAATATTTTTCTCTATTTTTTTTCTGGGGGATCGCCCCCTGCCTCCCCCGAAAAGACGCCCCTGATGATTGCCCCGAATATGCTGATTATGTCAATGAGACTTTAAAATCAGAGGGTGAAGATAATGATGCTTAAAGCTTCTTGATACGGTGGGTTTTCAATTTTAAGCCGATAGTTTGAGACTCTAAGACTGGATGATTTGCTTTAAAACCCTCCAATGAATGAAGCCCTGAATTCCAGCGTGAACGAGAGCCGCTGAAATACTCATAACTAAGCTAGAAATGTTTGCGAACACAGTTTTACCTCAATGATTTTAATTTTCAGTGGGTTTATTATTATTATAGTTAATTATAAATTTTATAACATATTTTAAAATGTAAAAAAATAAAATATGTAAATAATTAATTGTGATTACTGTTATTTTTTTGTTATTTATTATTATTATAACCTAAATTGCTAGGAATTTTAGGTATTCCCCCTTAATTTTGTGAAATATCCTTAAAACACACAAAGTTAGAAGTCTCTAATTTACTGTCTAAGTTATAAATGAATTGAATAGGACGGCTATTTCAAATAAATCAATAGGAGGCTTCTTGAAGGTTTAGACACTAGACGGTATGCCTTGAAAAATTTGTGCTATGAATAAATCAAGAGCCACTGAGAGCTCTCATCGAGCTGTAGGGAAAAATTAAATAAAAAAACAAGTTTTTTTTTAAAAGATAGTAAGGAGCGACATTAAAACTTAAAACGAACAGAAATTACTCCGTATATGAAAGGGGCTTTTCCTTCTCAACCCCCCGCTCTTTACGCTAAAGTTTGACTCTTTCTCTTAACTCTACATTTTAAAACAGTAAAAAACTTTAGCGTAAAGAGCGGGGGGTTGAGAAGGAAAAGCCCCTTTCATATACGGAGTAATTTCTATTCGTTTTAAGTTATAATGTCGCTCCTTAGTTTCATTTAAAAAAAAACTTTTTTTTAAATTTAATTTCTGGACGTTTATGAATCAATGCATGTTTTGATTTTGGCTCTCCGCAGAGGAATAATTAAATCGAAATTTGTATATACTTTTTTTTTGGCTTTCTCATAATTTTGATCGAATCATTTTGAGAAAAGAAGAGCGGGGGAGGAATCCTAGTTGCCCTCCGATTTTCGGTTAATTAAAAAGGCAACTAGAACTTTTAATTTTTTACGAATCTTTATAAGTAAAAGATATACGTAACTTATAAATTACCTTACGTAAAGAACTTTTGTATTCTCATGTTTTTTTTTACATATATGAGAAGGTTCGCCCCCTCGTCAGTACCTCGCTCTTTATACTAAAGCTTAAATTTTGTCCCAATTCATTAAGAATGACCCCTGAATCCCAAAAACCGCAGAATAAATAGTTGAAATTACTAAAAATACTTTAGCGTAAAGAGCGAGGTATTAGGAGGAGGTGAGCCCCTCATATGGGTAATAATTTCTGTTCGTTTTAAGTTTTAATGCTGCTGCTTACTTCCAGCTGGAAAAAAACTTTTTCATATTTATTTTTTCATTGTTTTTTTTTAAGTAATGCTAGTAAAACCTGCGCTCCCTTCATGGAAGTTTTCTTCCCCATGACAAATTTCTCGATGGAAAGTTCCCCCAGCATATCCCCCTCTTCTCAACCCCTGCCTCCAACCAAAACATCCTCCTGAAAACGCCTGTACACTTCCCAATAACCATTACTATATGTAAGCACTGGTCAAAGTTTTGAACTTGTAACCCCTCCCACGGGGACTGTGGGGGAGTAAGTCGTCCCCAAAGACATATTTATAAGGTTTTTCGACTATGCTGAATAAAATGGCCATCTCAGAATTTTGATCCGTTGACTTTGGGAAAATAATTAGCGTGGGAGGGGGCCTATGTTCCCTCCAATTTTTTCGGTCACTGAAAAAGGGCACTAGAACTTTTCATTTCCGTTAGAATGAGCCCTCTCGCAACATTCTAGGACAACTGGGTCGATACGATCACCCCTGGAAAAAAAAAAAAAAAAAAAAAAAAAAAAACAAATAAAATCGCATCCGTGATCTGCCTTCTGGCAAAAAATATAAAATTCCACATTTTAATAGATAAGAGCTTGAAACTTCTACAGTACGGTTCTCTGATACGCTCAATCTGATGGTGTGATTTTCGTTAAGATTCTATGACTTTTAGGAGGGTGTTTTCCCCTATTTTCTAAAATAACGCAAATTTTCTCAGGCTCGTAACTTTTGATGGGTAAGACTAAACTCGATGAAACATATATATTTAAAATCAGCATTAAAATACGATTCTTTTGATGTAGCTATTGGTACAAAAATTCCATTTTTTAGAGTTTTGGTTACTATTGAGCCGGGTCCCTCCTTACTACAGTTCGTTACCACGAACTGTTTGATATTTTCCCGAGCCCCACTAACATTTTAGGACCTATGCTAATGCGTATGCATATCTCCTGGCTCTCCTAAAATTATAAGTTAGGTTTCCGACTGTAGTCTAAAATTAAGCACTTTTTATATGGCACTTGGTATTAACCAAGTGACAAATAGCAATCGCAAATTTTGTCGGTCCCGGTTTTGCTACTTTAGGCACTTCCAGGTAAGCTAGGACGATGAAATTTGGCAGGCTTATCAGGGACCGGATCAGTTCAAATAAGAAATAGTCGTTTTCCCTATTTGACCATCTGGGGGGGGGTAGGGGGCCGGATAATTCGGAAAAAATAGAAAAAATGAAGTATTTTTATTTAAGAACGGTTGATCAGATCTTAATGAAATTTGATGTTTGGACGGATATCGTGTTTCAGAGCTCTTATTTTAAATCCCGACTGCATCTGGTGACATTGGCGGGAAGTTGGTAGGGGGAAACCTAAAATCTCGGAAAACACTTAGAGTGGAGGGATCGGGATGAAACTTGGTTGGAAAGTAAGCACAAGTCCTATATACATGATTGACATAACCAAAACGGACCCGCTCTCTTTGGAGTAGTTCGGGGGGGGGGGTATTCCTGAAAAATTAGAAACAATTAGTTGTTTTTAACTTACGAACGAGTGATTGGATCCCAATGAAATTTGATATCTAGAAGGATATCGTGTCTCAAAGCTCTTATTTTAAATCCCAACCGGATCTGGTGACATTGGGGGAGTTTGGGAGGAGAACCTAAAATCATGGAAAACGCTTTGAGTGGAGGGATCGGGATGACTCTTGGTGGGAAAAATAAGCAGAAGTCTTAGATACGTGATTGACATAATTGGAACGGATCCGCTATATTTGGGGGAATTGGGGGGGGGGGGTAATTCTGAAAAATTAGAAAAAAATTACGTATTTTTAACTTACGAAGGAGTTATCTCTTACGAAGGAGTGATCTAAATCTCAACCGGATCCATCGTCATTGGGGGGGGGGGACCGGAAATCTTAGAAAATACTTAAAGCGGAGAGATCAGGATGAAACTGGATGGGTAGAATAAAAAAAAGTCTAAGATACGTGACTGACATAACCCGACCGGATCCGCTCTCTTTGGTGGAGTCTGGGAGGGGGATAATTCGGAAAATGAAGTATTTGTAACACACGAACGGGTGATCAGATCTTAATGAAATTTGATATTTAGAAGAATCTTGCGCTTTAAAACTCTTCTTTTAAATTCCGAAAAGAACCTGTGATATTGGGGGGAGTTGGAGGGGGTCGACTCGAATTGGATCTCGGGACAGAGGGGGTTGGAGGAGGGAAACAGAAATCTTGGAAAACGCTTAGAGTGGAGAGATCGGGATGAAACTTGATCGGTAGAATAAGCACAAGTTCTAGATACATGATTAACATAATTGGAACGGATCCGTTCTCTTTGGAGGAGCTGGGGGGTGTTAATTTGAAAAAAATCAGAAAAATTGAGGTATTTTTAGATTAAGAACGGGTGACCGGATCTTAATGAAATTTGAAATTTAAAAGGAATTCATGTCTCAGAGCTCTTATTTCAAATCCCGACCCGATCTGTTGACATTGGAGGGAGTTGGAGGGGGAAATCGGAAGTCTTGGAAAACGCTTAGAGGGAAGGAATCCGGATGAAGCTTGGTGGATAGCATAAGCAAATTTCATAGTTACGTGATTGACATAACCGTACTGGATTTGCTCTCTTTGGGGGAGTTGGGGGAGGTTTTCGGTGTTTTGGCGATTTTGATGCTTCTGGAGATGCTAGGACGATGCAAATTGGTAGGCGTGTCAGGGAGCTGCACAAATTGACTTGATAAAGTCGTTTTCCCATATTCAACCATCTGAGGGGCTGAAGTGAGAGGAAAAATTAGAAAAAATGAGGTATTTATAACTTACGAGTGGGTAATCGGATCTTAATGAATTTTAATATTTAGAAGGACATCGTGACTCAGAGCTCTTATTTGAAATCCTGACCGGCATTAAGCCTCTGATTTTCCTTTTAAATCAATCTATTTATTCTTAGAATTTTTTTAGAGCTCACACCATATAAACTCTTGGCTCTTAACTCTTCTGGCCTCGTCACAAGTGCCTTATGAGCTCTTAGCTCTTGTTTTTTTTTAGCTCTTTTCACTTCAAATTCAAGTATGTAACCGGTAATTTGTTTGGCGGGAAGCCAGAATTTGGGGGAACGGCCAGACGAGCCAGGACAATTCTAAATAAAACGGTTATATGTTTTGGGTGAGCTTATCATCGAGTTTTGCTGTCGATTTTCCTTTTTCGTCCGATTTGCAAACCAACTCATAAAATCACTCGAGTCTCGATTCATAAAGTTCGAAGATATTCTGTAAAACCTCAGCAGAATCCTGCCATCTCTCGCCTTAAAAGCCCATCAGAGCTAACAAGCTCGGAGTCTTCTTTGAAAGTTGAGCTTGAACTGAGGTGGTCAAATTGGCTGAAAATAACTTCTCTTCTTTTTCCGAAGATTGCAGTGCAAAGCCGGGTTGAGTATGATGGAGGCATATTCCCCAACGTCCGCATGTAACCACATTTTTCGTGTCATTCCTGCTTCTGCAGCATCTGTTGAGAGGTCATTTTCTTCAATGGAAAGACTAAAAAGCTATCACCACAAGTGAATAAGTGAAGGCCGACTAAATTTCTAGGCAGTAATTTCCATCGAGATGTTTCCGTATCAATATAGTAAACTTTTTTTTTAATTTAATTTCTTGACGTTTTTGAAACAATGCATGTTTGATTTTGGCTCTCCACACATAAATTATTAAAATAAAATTTGCATATTAATTCCTTTTTTGGATAAATGGCTTTCTCTTAGTTTTGATCAGACGATTTTGAGAAATAAGGGATGGGGAAGGAGGCCTAGTTGCCATGCAATTTTTCGGTTACATAAAAAGGCAACTATAAATTTTAATTTTTAACGAATTTTTTTATTAGTAAAAAATATACTTAACTTAAGAATTAACTTACGTAACAAACTTTTATATTCATTATTTTTTATTATGTATATGAGGGTGTTTGTACCCTCGTTAATACCTCGTTCTTTACACTAAATCGTAAGTTCTGTTCTAATTCTTTAAGACTGACCCCTGAATCAAAAAGGCCGTAGAATAAATAGTTGAAATTATTAAAAATACTATAGCATAAAGAGCGAGGTATTTATCTCCTCCTAAATACCTCGATCTTTATGCTAAAGTATTTTTAGAACCCCTCATATGCGTAATAATCTCTGTCCGTTTTAAGTTTCAATGCTACTCTTTACTTTCAATTGAACAAATTTCCATGTTTATTTTTTCATTGTTTTTTTTATAGTAATTGTAGAAAATCCTGTGCCCTTATCATTGAATTTCTGTTCCCCCATGACATATTTCTCCAAGGAAAGATCCTCCCACATAGCCCCCTCCCCTCAACCCCAGCCCCAAAACCAAACAAGAATCCCCTGAAAACGACTGTAGCCTACACTTCCGCAATAACCATTGTTATATGTAAACACTGGTCGAAGTTTGTAACTTGCAGCCCCTCCCCCAGGGACTCTGGGGTATCAAGTCATTCCCAAAGACATAGCTATTATGTTTTTTGACTATGCGGAACAAAATGGCTATCTCAAAATTTTGATCTGTTGACTTTGGATAAAAAATGAGCGTGGAAAAGGGCATAGGTGTCCTCCAATTTTTTTGTTCACTTTAAAAGGGTACTAGCACTTTGCATTTCCGTTAGAATGAGTCCTCTTGCGGCATTCTAGGACCACTTGGTCGATACGATGACCCCTGAAAAAAAAAAAAAAAAAAAAAAAAAAAACAAATAAACACGCTCCCGTGATTTGTCTTCTGGCAAAAAATACGAAATTACACATTTTTGTAGATAGAAGCTTGAAAATTCCGCTATAGGGTTCTCTGATACGCCGAATGCGATGGTGTGATTTTCGTTAAGATTCTGTGACTTTTAGGGGGTGTTTTCCCCTGTTTTCTAAAATAAGGCAAATTTTTTCAGGCTCGTAACTTTTGATGACAAAGACTAAATTTGATGAAACTTATATATTTAAAATCAGCATGAAAATATGATTCTTTTGATGTATATTTTAGCATCAAAATTCTGTTTTTTAGAGTTTCGTTTACTGTTGAGCCGGGTCGCTCCTAACTACAGTTCGTTACCACGAACTGTTTGATTTCTCTTTGAGCGTCCCGGTCGTTTATTATATTCCCTGTGTCCCGGTCGTCATTTATGTCCTGGTGTCCCGGTCTGTAATTTATCTTTGAGTGTCCCGGTCGTCATTTATATCTCCCGGTCGTTATTTGTGTCCCAGTGTCCCAGTCTGTAATTTCTCTTTGAGTGTCCCGGCCGTCATTTATATTCCCTGTGTCCCAGCTTTTAGTTTTCTTTTTCTCCTTTATTTTTCAGTTTTTTTCCTTTTTTTAGTTTTTTTTCTCTTCAGTTTTTGGTTTTTATTAGTTTTTTTATTAGTTTTTAGTTTTTTTTCTATTTAGTTTTTTTTTGTAGTTTTTACCTTTTTTTGTAGTTTTTACCTTTTTTTTAGTTTTTTTAGTTTTTTTTTTCTTTTTTAGCTTTTTTAGTTTTTTTTTAGTATTTTCTCTTTAGTTTTTTTCTTATTTTGTATTAATGCTAAAGCCAAGGTTCGAACATGGAACCTCTCGGACCTAGAACCTGGAACATAACGCTTTACCAACTCAGCTACTTCGGCTTGAATACATTCATTTTGAGCAGCTTCTTCGGCTGTTGCCATTGTAGGTTCTTCAGTCATTTTACAATTAGAAATTTCTCTTTCAACGATCTTCTTACAATTAAAAATTTGTCTTTGAACGATTTTCTTAAATACCTGTGTCCTGGTCGTCATTTATATTCCCTGTGTCCCGGTCGTCATTTGTGTCCGGGTATCCCAGTCTGTAATTTCTCTTTGAGTGTCCCGGTCGTCATTTATATTCCCTCTGTCCCGGTCGTCATTTGTGTCCCGGTCTGTAATTTCTCTTTGAGTGTTTGTTTTTTAGTTTTTTTTTTTAGTTTTTTCCTTTTTTCTTTTTTCAGTTTTCTTTTTCTTCTTTATTTTTCAGCGTCACTATGAAATACATATTGCCGAACCTTTGTTTTTTAACTAAAATCTGGTAGGCATTGATGACCTTATCCAAGTCAAAATCCCAAACCCAATCATCATCGCTATCATTTTCAGTTTTGACTCTCGCTGTCCAGGTGGATTTTCATCTAACTGTGCGGTTTTGCGTTCTTTAGCCGCAAGCCTGTTTTTTTTTCCGTTCTTGTGATTCCTCGGCACGCTTTCTTTTCTTACTTTCTCTATCAGCCGCAAGCCTTTTTTCTTGCTGTTCTTGTGATGTGCTTCCTCGGGTGTTGCCATTGTTGGTTCTTCAGTCATTTTACAATTAAACATTTTTCCGTGAACGAATGTCTTAAATACCTTTTATGACCTCATCGTCATAATGACGACATGACGACCTGATGACATGACGTCAATCGACACACAGACACACAGACAACTTATTTATATATATATAGATATGACGTCAAATGCAAACCCACAAACAAACATGCATATATACTTTTGGTATAGATATAACTTATTTTTATATAGTTTTTTCTTTTCTTAGTTTTTTTCTTTTTTACTTTTTCTTTTTTTTGGTTTCTTCTTTTTATTGATTTGTTTTCTTCAATTTGTCAATATTCATTCTAAGATTGACACTTGGAAAAATCTTTACGTGCCAAGCATGCTAAAGCTCCAACAATTTATAACAAACCTCTAAATTTTGGGTATCTGTTTTAAGGTTTTCGAATTACTTTAATCTATCGTCAAAATATATTGAAATGTTTGTGCAATTCCCAGTTTTTTTTTAGTTTTTTACCTTTTTTATTTTTTTTTATTTTTTTAACGTTTTTCCTTGTTAGGGTTTTTCTTTTTTTCTTTTTGTTTTATTTCTTTTAGTTTTTTCTTTTTAGTTTTTTTTTAGATTTTTACCATTTTTCTTTTTCAGTTTTCTTTTTCTTCTTTATTTTCCAGCGTCACTATGAAATACATATCACCGAACCTTTGTTTTTTTAACTAAAATCTGGTAGGCATTGATGACCTTATCCAAGTCAAAATCCCAACCCAATCATCATCGCTATCATTTTCAGTTTTGATACGTTTTGACTCTCGCTGTCCAGGTGGATTTTCATCTAACTGCGCGGTTTTGCGTTCTTTAGCCGCAAGCCTTTTGGCATTAACCCTTTGAGCAGATTCCTCGGCTGTTTCTTCTGCCATTGTAGGATTTATACTAAAATTTCTCTCTTCCTCGGCTGTTTCTTCTGTCATTTTAAGATCTATACTAAAAATTCCTCTTTACGTGCCAAGCTTGCTGAAGCTCAACAATTTTTAATAAACCTCAAAATTTTAAGTATCTGTCTTAAGGTTTTCGAATTACTTTAATCTATTGTCAAAATATTTCGAAATATTTTTGCAATTCCCAGTTTTTACATTTTAGTTTGTTTTCTTTTTCTTCTTTATTTTTCAGACGTCATATGTCTGGCGTAACAGACATTGTGTAACAGACATAACACACAAACAACTTATTTATATATATATATATATATATATATATATATATATATATATATATATATATAGATATTAATTATATTATTTGATAATTATTTTATAATATATTTAATAATATACATTTAATAATGTACATTATTTATTTATTATTTAATAATTATTTTTTTATTTGCTATATTTTACTATTTACTTTTTTAATTTACTTTTATTTTATTTATTTTAATTTACTACATTACTATTTACTAATTCACTTTTTAATATTATATTTATTTATTTACTTATTTAATAATATATAATAATTATAATGAGGTTATTTAATAGATTATTTAATAGAAGCTGCTCTCTATTTGTTTATTTTTCGTAGAGATTTGTAGAAAACTTTTTAAATAAAACAGACCCTGTGAGCTCACCAGCGTTGTTGATGTTTGACTGAATTTCTGAGAAAGACACTTGAGACACAAGAAAAATATTATAATATCCAAAGAAATAAAATTGGTTGTACAAACGTAGTTTTTGCTGTGCATTATCCGATAAAATTGTCAATATTTCGTAAATTTGGTTCTCTTTTTTTTTTAGATCTGCAGAAGGGTATACTTTTTTGGAACATTCGATAAAATGTCTGTGCAACATGCTTCAGAAATCCAAATAAAGTACAAATTTCCAAGCCAATACCTCACACAAGTGATGTTGGAACGCGTTTTTTTTTCTTACAAATTTTCTCAAAACTTTAATGGAAACGGCTTTAAATACTCACTGTCCAAAGTTGTATTTTCTTGCATTACGTCTTAGGACATATGAGAGTAGATGAGGAGTCCATTCTTGGTAGAAACAGAAACTTCACTTAGAACTGACGTAAAATGTGCTGAAAAATTCTCAGGAAAGCCGAAAAACAGTATACTAATTTTGATGAAAATGGCATATTAAACTCCGAAAAGCTTGTTTTTATGTTAATAAATTAAAACGAAAAGCCATAATATAATGCAAAATTCTACAGTCGTTTGGACAAAGCTAGACTTTTTTCTTGCTGTTAAGGCAACTTCAAATATTTTTTTCATTTTCTCTGAGGACGGCTTAGTGACGGTCTCTGCTGAAATATCTTTTTCTTCTTTTCAATTTGTTTACTGACTAAAAACCACTCTTGTAACCACTCGTTTTGTTAAAGAAGGGTCTTCATAGTGTCAACTAGGGTCTGACCAATATATTGGTGGGCCGATATTATTAGCTCGATATGAGGGGTGAGTGTCATTATCGGATATCGGGAAGAAATATTGATTATCGGCTGATATTTGCTTTTTGTAAGCAACTCGTCCAGAAGATGGCACCAGATTTCCTTAGATAATCTTTGCATCTCCAAACCGTGGAGGCGGAGCCACCAGCTAAGTGGAGACCATGGCGGAGAGAGCAGAAAAGGTAAAGAAAATCAAATTTTGTATATGGCCTAATTTTTGGAATCCATAGTGAATTCTTGAGGGTGTTCTTAAGCACGTAATAGATCAGGGAGGAACATGTGAGGGTGAATATGGGCAGATAATGGAGAATTTAAATTCTAGGTAAGGTTTTTCTCCAGAAGAGAATTTATCTACAAATTATATCGTACAAGTGCGATACTGATATATTGGTATCAGACCCCAAAAATCCATATCGGTCAGGCCCTAGTGTTAACCACAGTGAAACCCGTTTTTAAATGCCGTGGATGCCGGCAATAGAGGCGGAAGTCCAGACCTTCTAAATTGAATGATTAAATTAATCATTCAATTCCATGGCATTCAAAAAAATTATTGCATAGATTTTTCTTCATTGCAGTTTGGTCAGACTTATTTTATGATTTCATTTTATTTTAATATTTTTTTGTTCAGGTGTATCCGAGCAACACCGGGAGGAAGACATGCAGTAGTCATAGCGGTCGTCAAGAGAAGGTAAGAATGCCACCGTGAAATTCTTGGAAGTGTTTCCTAATTCATGATTAATTTTGGGATCTTGGCAAATGTTGGAATTTGTTTTATGAAGGATTTTCTTAGATCCTTCGGATATTGGTGTCGTTTCTTGGATGGTCTTAACCTGACAGGATAGTTTCTGAGAGCTACTAATTCTTCGACACTAAAATTATTGTAAGACAGTTTTATGTGATATAAAGTGCTAGTATCGGTTATTAAAATTCAGTCGCGGCATTATGGAAAATAGGGCTTCTATAATTTCGTTTATTCTCTTTCTAATTCACTTTTTACCGATTTTTATCCTCACCCTAAAATATGTGCCCTCTCCTCCCATATACATTCTAACTACTGTGCCCGATGACAGTGCTATTGGCATTTGTTTTCATAAAGTTGTTGAACACATAGACAATGTTGGTTCAAACCTTGCCTCATTCCAAGTTCGGAGAGCTCACAAAATGACGGTTAGCTGGAAACTATGGCTCTGGGGCCTTCGAACTGATCTCAGATGGAAAGCACCTTCTACCTGTTCCTTGCCTATGCGCTAGTTTGCTTGCTACAAAAATTAATATACCACATTTTATGTCCATTTTTACATCATGGCACGTTTCTTCATTGTTATTTAGCTCACAGAGTATTTTCAGCTCCAACTGCTGGCCTGGGACTACCTAATTCATGAAAGAACTCTTTAAGTTCTCACTATGCGGAAGAACTTATTTTATATTTGTGTGTGCCGACGCGGAAGACCTACAAGGGAATCCCAAGTTACTATCTTTGGTCCTTAGAGACAAAACTTTGTTCTTTCTCGAGATAGTAAACTTTAGACACAATTACTCTTCCTCTTTAAATGAAAAATGAAGAACATATTTTCTTGATTTTCCTTGTTATGGGTGGTATCACTTATTGAAGTGCAAAAAACATAAAAATGAAAGCACTTTGTGCCCTTGGCTCCATTTTAGGTCCATTCAGATTTGAAAAATTGACTTTTCTATGATTTTTATATTTTTTTATTTCACAACTATTCAGCTTTTTTCATTGTGTAAATTCTCGCCTTTGTTGCTACACTGAATCGTAAAAGGAAACAAGCGGAATCTTTTCTTATATACAAACAAGCCCATCTAAACTGTTGTAACACCCACTTTATGTACGTCTGATCGTCGAGCAGTACATAATCAGTAGGGTAGTAGCACAGCTTAGATACAATTGATTGGTATCTAAGCTGTGGGTAGTAGGCTATAACCGTTATGTTTAGTCGGGCTATTGAAAAAGTATAGGCTAGTGGAAATATGTAAAAATTAATTAATGCAAGTTACAATTTTTGAATCTGAAAAAGATACAGAATTTATTTATATGTCAATAGTTAATTAAGGGAATAAGCGTAACAGAATAGGATATACTAATTGATCTCTCTAATAGATACTTTTGTAGGTAAGTCAACTAACTAATACATTGGAGTGTTTAATCTTGAGTAATCTTAGTGTTAAGCTTAAGCTTAAGTTATGTAATGTTAAGTTAAGTTAAGTTAAGTTAGTTAAGTTATGTTAAGTTAAGTAATGTTAAGCTTAGTGTTAAGTTTTAGCTTAGATTCATGACAGTGTTTATCTTTTGTTGTAGCTATCAGGACAGTTACAATTTTCCATGGTGATTTGTTTTTTTGCTCATTTTCTGCTGTTTTCACACTTTCCTTGTTCTCAAATTTGGTACCCACTAAGCGTAAAACTACATAGCCGCCCCCCGCGTATGGAGACATCTTTCATTACATGTTGAGTTCCTGGGTTTTCCTAATTTTTGAAGATCTGTATGCTTGAACAAGTTGAACTTGTTAATGTCTTTTCTGCTTTAAGGGAATAACAGATTGGGCAGCAGGAACCCTTGCTGTTGAAAATTCTATGCCGAATATTCGCTTTGTATTCCTGATGCTTGAGCAGTGTCTCGCGCCTCCTGGCATCGTTTAGTGGGTTCAATCGAAGTCTAAGAACGTTTCCACTTTTTCAAACCCTAACTTCGTCCTCTAATCATTCCTTTATTCACATGAGCAGATATTTTGATTGTTTATGTCTGTTTTATGAATTCTTTGGACTTTATATTTGAATTGTGCAACTCTAATTATATAAAAACCGTATTTAAAAAAAAAATTACACGTTAACCTTACTTATAGTCATGCTTGAGTCTGAGTCATAGGCACGATGGGGGGTTCAGCTTTGAATTTTGATAAAACCGAATATCGCCAGGGTAAATTAAGCTAAGGTTTGGAGTCAGATTCAGGGACACATTTCTTATTAGAGGCTCTGTGTTTGGATCGGGTTCGATAGAAATAGACAAACTTTGTCTGTGGTTATCCTGATATTACTGTATTATACGTAAAACGGTCCATTATCTTAATTTTTTAAAATTAAAATACGCTTGAAAATTCGGTCATTTTGTTTCAATGGTTCATTTGCTAGCCATAAAGTAGCCTGCTATTTGTAACACAACTTATATTATTTAATATTTAGTTAGGGAGTAGGCTCTTCAGCTGAAGACATTCGTTTGGCCCTTTCAGTCAAAGCCACAAGTAGAGTTGGTAGCGGTGTGAACCAACGTCAAAGTTGAAGTAATTCAGCAAAAATGAGTTTCGAGCGAAATAGGTTTGATCAAACAGTTCGTGGTAATGAACTGTATTAAGGAGCGACCCGGCTCAATAGTAACCGAAACTCTAAAAATGTATTTTATTGTTTTAAAAAGTAGAGCTGAGAGAAAGAGTCAAACTTTAGCGTAAAGAGCCAGACATTGAGGAGGAGTCAGCCCCTTTTATATACGGAATAATTTCTGTTCGTTTTAAGTTTTAACGTCGCTCCTTACTTGCAGTTTAAAAAACTTGTTTTTTATTATTTAATTTATATTTTAAAAACCGCATCTTCTAAGTTCGAAATCATCTCTTAATGGGAGTCTAACAACATTAAAAAAAATAATAAATAATAAGTTTCCAAGGACTTGACTTCATACCAGGTGCGTACGTAGACTCGACTAATTTTACCAGGCCGATACGCTAAACCCGTGTTTTGCCGTCCTAACAATATCGTTCGCTAATAATTGTGTTTTCACGAGCTAATAAAAATTTTTACTCAACATTTTTGGAGAAATTCTCTAACAAACCCTTCGAAGTCATTAATAGAAATTGTTGGATAATTTGAAGATTAATATTCAAAAACTTATCATGCTGCAAAGCAGGATGGATAGTTTGTACGCTGTAAACATTTATAGATAATCCATGACTAGTACTCATTCTTTCAATTAGCAACAGGTTTTTTTGTTTTCTTACAAATATCCCCAGGAGGCTAGCCTAGTAAGCTATGTTCAGTTTTTTCCATAGTTAATATTTTGTTGAAATTCTCTCCCAATTAAAACGTTTCTGAGAGTTGTTAGCTAATATTGTTACTTAACTTTTGGACGGTGAAAACGTTTTTCGAGAATGAAACCACTCTATTGTCTCCGCCACAGAAATGATACTATTTGATGGAATTTTGCCTGCTACTGTAGATGTATCCATAAAAACTTACATTTAAGTATTAGTTAAGTAGGATTGCTTTTCTTCGTTGTTTTTAGCCGACATTTACGATCAACGTAAAATCTTAACTTCATCCCTAAATACCCGTTCTGGATACCCGATTCTTGTGTAATTGTAAATAAATATGTCTTATATCAGCTATATTTCTAACAACTAATCTTAAATCTAAAGCCAAGGATTTTTCAGTTGGTAATTTCTTGGAATCAGGGACGAATCTATTGTTTCTGGCCACATCTTTTCCAACAATTTTTCAGTTTTTTTTTTATTTTCTTTATTTGTTTCTTCCATAAGTAGCATTTACTCCGTAAGTAATCTTTACGTCCGTAAGTGGGTAAACGCTAGGTATAACTGCCGTGACTTTAGCATCTATTCCAAGGCTCTATTAAGACCATATCGGAGATGATTTAACCCCCATTTCCCATCAAAAACAACGATTATATTCAAAAATGTCTCTCTTTTCATTTGAATTGCTAGAAAGGGCCCATTTTTTTATTCATAAAAAGAAAAAAAGAATCTTGTGAACCATCACATCTCCAAAATCTCAAATCTGGTCAAGCATACTCTTAGGTTTCTACAAATCTCCTGCAACTAAAACTTAAATTTTTAAATTGTAATTATGTATACCATTCCTTTTTTTTTATGTATATAATATTACATTCCTACTCAAAATTAGTTTTGGGCGATATTAGATATCGATATATCGCATCATATTATCAATATCGATTATCGAAACCTAAATATCGATATCGAAAACGCTATTCTTCCGGCTTTTTCTGGAATATACTGGTGAACGTCCAGCAGAAATTATCCAACATAGAAAATTATTTCGCAAGTGACCGTGAAGAAGAATAATGTATTCAATCCACTGACTCATATATGCCGATACACAGCATGCTCAGCTGTATCCATAAGTTGACAAAGGCCGGTTCTTAAACTATGTTTAGTGTGGATGGACTCTCAAATGTTGCTGAGAACCACCAAAGCCATGGCTACATAAAATATCTTCTAAGCTTATAGGTATTGCTGAGATCACACTCCAGGTCAGGTCGCGATCTTGCTCAGTCATGATTGCCGCATACCTAAATTCACGTTTCTAGAAATTGTGTATTACGTATTGGGATTGGGTCTTACTGGAATCTGTATCAACATATGCAATTGCTGTCACAGTCCCTGTTATTTAGCGACTACAGAATCAAGCCAGCTTGGGGGGAGCATATGACAGAGTTTCGGTAGTCAATTCCAAGCAAGTTTCGTCAGCAGCTGCATCTATCATGGCTCTCCGGATTTTCAGTAGGGAGTCTTTAGTTCCAAGAATAATTGATCCACTTAAGTTGTGGAAGTCTTGTAATATGGGTCTCATAAATACCATCATAAGATGGTATGGTATTGTCATAAGATGGTATTGTCATAAAATTAGTGTCCATGCCCCCCACCAATGTCCTTTCTGAAAGTGGATTCCAAGCCTGATCAGTTAATCAAATAGTTCGTGGTAACAAACTGTAAGTAAGGGGAAACTCGGCCCATTAACAACCGAAACTCTAAAACACGGAATTTTGGTAATAATAGATACATCAAACGAATTGGCGTTTTATGCCGGTTCCAGATATATATAATTCGTCAAATTTCGTATACCCATTAAAAGCAACGAGCCCGAAAAAATTTGTATGAAAATTTATATAGAAATTGTTTTTAGACGGAGTGGAAACGCCCCTAAAAAAATCAAATAAAAATTTGATTAAGATTAATAAAAATTACAGCATCAGATTTAGTATATCAGAATACCATACTGCAAGAGTTTCTTCTAGTTTTTCTAGTTTTTTTTGCCAGGGTGATCATATTAAACCAATGGTCATACAAGATCGGGAGAGGGCTTGCTCAAGCGGAAATTACAATTCTAGCTGCCCCATTTTGTGAACAAAACGATCCGAGGGCAACTAGATCTCCTGCCCTCCCACGCTCCTTTTTTCCCAAAGTTTTCCGATCAAAATTTTGAGATAGCAATTTGGATCAGTATAGTTGAAACGTCAAATAATCATGCCTCTGGGGATGACACAGCGCTACAAGTTTTCGGGGGAAGGGTTGTAAGTTATGAAATTTTTTGATTGTTTACATATAGTATTTGTTATTGGGAATTTAACAGCCATTCTGAGGAGCGGGTGATTTTTCTGCGGGGGGAATTATTTCCAAGGGGAGGGAGACTTTTCATGAGGAGAGATGTTTCTGGGGATGAACTTTTAAGGGAAAACTATACACGGGAGAATTTACCAGAATTCTTATACGAAAATCATTTTATTTGACATACTTTCTCTTTGCTAATTCAATTTTGTATTTAAAGGTATCACAGGGAAATGGCCCAGGTAAAATTTTCGAAGGAGTTAAAGTTGTCTGGGGATATTTTCGTGGGGGTGGCAATTTTCTACAGAGGAAATTCTCCATGGAGGAGTTTTACACGAAAGAAACCTTCCATTGTAGACATTGGGTGGGGAAAAATTCCAAGAAAAGTTTTGCACGGTGGGAGGATTTCTGGCATAATTTTAAAAAGCATTAAAAATCAAACGAAAAACAATTCTTTTTTTAAACGAAAGTAGGTTATAACAATTTTCCTAGCTGAATTGCCGCATGAAGTTTTTTTTTATGGGGAATTTTCAGCAGGGATGGAATTGTCTGGGGTAAGGGAGATCTCACGCAGGAGACAGTTTCCAAGGAAAAATTTTATTGGGTAGGTTTTACATGGAGAGAAAAAGTGGATCTTCCAGCGTAATTTGATAAACGGTTAGAAATTAAATCAAAAAAAACTTTTTGAAACCTTCCATTGTATACATTGGGTGGGGAAAATCTCCTAGAAAAGTTGTCCACGGTGGGAGGATTTCTGGCATAATTTTAAAAAGTATTAAAAATTAAACGAAAAACAAGTCTTTTTTCAAACGAAAGTAGGTTATAACAATTTTCCTGGCGGAATTGCCGCAAGAAGTTTTTTTTTATGGGGAATTTTCAGCAGGGATGAAATTGTCCGGGGTAAGGGGGCTCTTACGCAGGAAACAGTTTCGAAGGAAAAATTTTCTTGGGTAGGTTTTACTTGGAGATAAAAAGTGGATCTTCCAGCGTTATTTGATAAACGGTTAGAAATTAAATCATAAAACTTTTTGAAACCTTCAATTGTAGACATTGGATGGGGAAAATTTCCAAGAAAAGTTGTCCACGGTGGGAGAATTTTATTAAAAATTAAAAGAAAAATAAATCTTTTTTTTCAAACGAAAGTAGGTTAAAACAATTTTCCAGGCGGAATTGCCACAAGAAATTTTTTATGGGGAATTTTCAGCAGAGATGGAAATCTCTGGGGGAAGGAGGATCTTACGCAGGAGACAGTTTCAAAGGAAAAATTTTCTTGGGTAGGTTTTACATGGAGAGAAAAGGTGAATCTTCCAGCGCTATTTGATAAACGATTAGAAGTTAAATCAATTTTTTTTGTCAACTAAAAGTAAGGAGTAACATTAAAACGAACAGAACACCGTATATGAGGGTGGATTCTCCTCCTTAATACCTCGCTATTCACGCGAATTTTAATTTTTTGTCCGAGTTATTTAAGAATAACCCTTGAAAATAAGCGCCGTTTAATCAGAGTCAAGAGATTTCAAAAATACAAAAAGAAACTTTCGCACGAAGAGGGAGACCTTGAGGAGGGGTTACACCCCCCCTTATATATATGGGAAAATGTATGTTCTTTTAAGTTCTAATGTTCCTTACTTTCAGTTGAAAAAAGTAACGATTTTTTTTTTATTCAATCAAGTGCTGAAAAGCTGAACCAATTCTTAGGGGGAATATTGATATGTTGCTGATCTGAATAGCCGAAAATAGCCAGTAGCTATTTTTCTTCATCCCAAGCCCAAGTAATTCCAAATCATGGTTTTTGCAATGTTCCTTCATGTAATGGAAGTTTATTTGTTTTATTAAAAGTTTTGGGAAAAGGTGCAAAATAATCTTTTATTGTTAATTTTGTTTTTGAATTTCGCCAAACCCAAAAGTTAATCTGAGCAAACAAATTGATCAGAAATATCAAAATTGATAAATCGATTATTGAATATCGTTAGTAAAAATATCGAAATATATATATATATATATATATATATATATATATATATATATATATATATATATATATATATATATATATATATATATATATATATATATATATATATATAGTTATATATATATATATATATATATAGTTATATATATATATAGTTATATATATATATATAGTTATATATATATATATATATATATATATATATATATATATATATAGTATATATATATATATATATATATATATATATATATATATATATATATATATATATATATATATATATATATCTTCTATATATATAAAAATAAGTTGTCTGTCTGTGGATGTGTGGATGGATCAGGTGACGTCACCTGAAAAAACTGGATCAGGTGACGTCAAAACTGAAAAAACTAAAAAAAGGCAAAAACTACAAAAAAAACTAAAAACTAATAAAAAAAATAAAAAAGCTAAAAAACTATAAAGGTAAAAACCAATAAAAAACTAAAAAAAAAACTGAAAAAACTAAAAAAAGGCAAAAACTACAAAAAAAACTAAAAACTAATAAAAAAAGTAAAAAAGCTAAAAAACTAAAAAAACTAAAAAAACTAAAAAAACTAAAAAAAGGTAAAAAACTAAAAAAAAATAAAAAATAAAAAAAAACTAAAAAAAAGGAAAAAACTGAAAAATAAGCTAAAATAAAGGTAAAAACCAATAAAAAACTAAAAAGAAAAAAAGGAAAAAACTAATAAATGACGACACTCAAAGAGAAAGCGACCAGGACAAAAGGAATGTTCGATTAGCAATCAACAAAGCACCGGGACACAGGGAGTATAAATGACGACCAGGACATAAGTAAAAAAAAAAACTATCTATATATATAAAAATAAGTTGTCAAACTAAAAAAAGGCAAAAACTACAAAAAAAACTAAAAACTAATAAAAAAGCTAAAAAACTAAAAAAACTAAAAAAAAGGCAAAAACTACAAAAAAAAACTAAAAACTAATAAAAAAAATAAAAAAGCTAAAAAACTAAAAAAACTAAAAAAACTAAAAAAAGGTAAAAAACTAAAAAAACTAAAAACTAAAAAAAACTAAAAAAAAGGAAAAAACTGAAAAATAAGCTAAAATAAAGGTAAAAACCAATAAAAAACTAAAAAAAAACTATAAAAACTAAAAAAAGGCAAAAACTACAAAAAAACTAAAAAGGAAAAAACTAATAAATGACGACACTCAAAGAGAAAGCGACCAGGACAAAAGGAATGTTCGATGAGCAATCAACAAAGCACCGGGACACAGGGAGTATAAATGACGACCAGGACATAAGTAAAAAAAAAAAACTATCTATATATATAAAAATAAGTTGTCAAACTAAAAAAAGGCAAAAACTACAAAAAAAAACTAAAAACTAATAAAAAAGCTAAAAAACTAAAAAAACTAAAAAAAAGGCAAAAACTACAAAAAAAACTAAAAACTAATAAAAAAAATAAAAAAGCTAAAAAACTAAAAAAACTAAAAAAACTAAAAAAAGGTAAAAAACTAAAAAAACTAAAAACTAAAAAAAAACTAAAAAAAAGGAAAAAACTGAAAAATAAGCTAAAATAAAGGTAAAAACCAATAAAAAACTAAAAAAAAACTGAAAAAACTAAAAAAAGGCAAAAACTACAAAAAAACTAAAAACTAATAAAAAAAGTAAAAAAGCTAAAAAACTAAAAAAACTAAAAAAACTAAAAAAACTAAAAAAACTAAAAAAAGGTAAAAAACTAAAAAAAATAAAAAATAAAAAAAAAACTAAAAAAAAGGAAAAAACTGAAAAATAAGCTAACATAAAGGTAAAAACCAATAAAAAACTAAAAAGAAAAAAAGGAAAAAACTAAAAAAAAATTTCATCTAAAAAACTAAAAAAAACTAAAAAAGGTAAAAACTAAAAGAACTAAAAAAGAAAAAAATAAATGACGACACTCAAAGAGAAAGCGACCAGGACAAAAGGAATGTTCGATTAGCAATCAACAAAGCACCGGGACATAGGGAGTATAAATGACGACCAGGACATAAGTAAAAAAAAAAATTAACAAAACTAAAAAGAAGGTAAAAACTACAAAAAAACTAAAAAGAAAAAAAACTAAAAACTAATAAAAAAACTAAAAAATCTAAAAATCTAAATAAACTAAAAAAGAAAAAGAAAGGAAAAAAATAAAGGAGAAAAACAAAACTAAAAAACGAATGTATATACAGACCGGTACACCGGGATACAAATGACGACCGGGACACAGGGAATATAAATGACGACCGGGACACAGGGACACAACTACAACGGGGACACCGGGGGAAACAGGGGGATATAAATGACGACCGGGACAAAAAAACTAAAAAGAAAAAAAACTAAAAACTAATAAAAAAACTAAAAAATCTAAAAATCTAAATAAGCTAAAAAAGAAAAAAAAAGGAAAAAAATAAAGGAGAAAAACAAAACTAAAAAACGAATGTATATACAGACCGGGACACCGGGATACAAATGACGACCGGGACACAGGGAATATAAATGACGACCGGGACACAGGGACACAACTACAACGGGGACACCGGAGGAAACAGGGGGATGTAAATGACGACCGGGACACCGGGACAGGGAATGGTCGATTAGCAATCACCATCAACAAAGCTCAAGGGCAATCATTAGAATCATGAGGTATAGATCTGAATACAGATTGTTTTCCCATGGACCATTATATGTTGCATGTTCAAGAGTCGGTAAACCTGACAATCTATTTATATGCAAAGACAATGGGACAGCAAAGAATGTTGTATATTCGCAAGTTTTACGTAGTTAAAACCATATATATATATATCTATCTATATTCACAGGTGGGACATAGGGACACAACTACAATGGCGCGTAACTATTATGGCGCGTAACGACTTACGCGCGCGGGGGGGCTTGGGGGGGGGCGCGAAGCGCCCCCACCAACTAGGTGTTGGGGTGGCGCGAAGCGCCACCCCAACAGCTAGTATATATATATATATATAGTTATATATATATATGTATATATATATATATATATATATATATATATATATATATATATATATATATATATATATATATATTGCCCCAAACCACTCAAAGCCCCATATTTGCTATGATTATTATAGTAATTTGGTAACAATAATTGCTCAAAATTTGCTTTTTTGTGGAAGTTTTTTTTTCAATTTTAGACTGCGATCCAGTGCTGTCGCATGTTCGTATGCTTTGCTTTGTTAAAAAAAAATCTAGGCCTTGATTTTTTTTTCTTTGCTCCTAAGAGAATTGGAAAAGGATAAACTATACACTTTTTCTTTCGAATTCTAAATTATAAGACGCATTTCTCCAGAGGGGGGATATAATACCATCAAAGATTTCAATGAAAATGGAACTAAAATTGGAATAGGAAAATGTTTTGTGTAATAACTAGATAGAGGGTTTTAAGTTGGCAGATAAGTCTTTAATCGGCTTTCTATGTGGAACTGCTGTGCTTTGAGAACTAAAAATATTCTAATTGCTTATATAGTCGGTGATTGATGTCATTTTGTTGGGAGTATTTAGTGTGAGGAAGCCTTTTGCTGGACAATAAGTAACTACTATAAAACAGACTCTCTATTTAGGTATTTGTTAATTATTCAGAACACACAAGTCCTTGTTCTGAACGTAAGATCTAAGAAAACCGGTTTCATAGCCACAAAGACAAGTGACGGGTGGCAGAATGCCACCAGTCACTTAATAATTGTCACTTAATTATGGCTGAATGCCACCCGTGGACTTAATAACTTGGGCTATGAGTTTGCAAATTAGGGGTGGGATAAAAAGTATTCGGACAGTGTGAAGTTAAAAAACAATTCTTGCTTCATAATATGCAGATTAATTGTAGCTAACACATTTGTATGCAGACCCGCTATACTTTACCCCCACTCCCTTATGTGCAAATGTATAACATCTGTTTGGGAAAAACTTGGTCTGTATGGGAGCTAAAGCCCATGATCGTCTTTTTTATATTTGGAATTACTGGGCTTTATTTCACCATTGTGGGTTGAACCCCCCGTGGTTGCCCTCTCTTTTTGCTTCATTCCCTAAAAATGTTTTTTTTTTTGGATATAAAAATTTATGAAATTCGACTTTATAAAACTTGCTCATAAAATTCTATTATCCTCTGCTCTTTCACCTACTTAAAACAACTTATGTTGATGTGTAGGTCAAATTTTCACTTTCGTGGTTTTTATCGAACTTTTTGCCTCATTTCATTCTCATTCGATAGGAAATAACTCTGCGAATTCCGAACAAAAATCACTGTTTTTTCACTCTTTTACGTAGTAATGATGGAAAACCCTTTAACGAAATAAAAAACTTCAAATTAAATTAGTCGAGTCAAAGAATACAACTGATCATAGATACTTTTCTCTTGTAACTTGCACCTTCTCCCAGCCGTCTATTCGCCTTTCCTGTGTTTTCATTTAAGAAGAACACCAACTCACCGACTGGAGAATCAAATTATCAGCCGTCTTAGCAGCCAACTTTAAGCAGCTATTTTTTTGGAAATGGAAAAATGAGTATGCCACCTTGCTGCAGGAAGGTGATGTCAAGGCAACCGCCTACCAGAACATAACTTGAAGTTAATATATATATATATATAAATATGAGAAGGTTGAAGTTAAGGGGTTTCTCATTCAAAATTACGATTATGCTCAGGTTATCCTTAGCAGTTCTTCTTGTATTTTTTTATACAGTTTAATTTTTTGCTCAAGAACAATCTGATTGTTTAGTTCCTTGGTCTAATTTATGCATTCACACGCGCTCCGATTACAGCTGGATCTAGTCTTTTAAGGAAAATTTTGACTTCGGAACACAAATATGTAAAGTATTTGAAGGGACTGCAGCCAGCAAGTATATATTATAGAAACAAGTTTCTAATTTTTGCACCATATGTTATTCTTCTTCTTTTCTTTTCCTGAAAATTCCTTTCCAATTTTAACAAGATATATGTAGCTTTCTGGGTATATTCCAGAAAGGGGTGAGCTGCCTATACGGTGAGTGTACTACTTGAAAAACACCCAGTCCCGTACTGGTGATAGGTAGCTGACCACTTTCTTGAATATACCCAGAAAGCTATATATGTCTTGTTAAAATTGGAAAGGAATTTTCACGAAAAGAAAAGAAGAAGAATAACCTGTTATAACTCTGACTGCAGTTCAGTTAAAGGTCAGAACAATAAAAGACTAAACAGGTAATTTCCTAGTTGAGTTTAAACTTTTAACTATAGAACATGGAGGTTCATTATTTAACTCATTATTTAGAGATTTATGTAAGGAAGGATCCTTCCTTATTTTTTATTTCAAGCACATTAAAAAGTTTAAATGCAATGTTTTAAATGTTTAATTACCATAAAATAGGCTATAGTATGTCCTAGGTGAAGTGAGAGTGATCAGAAGAGTGAGAAAAGCCATAAGTGCGCCAATTGTGACTTCATTCTTTAGCAGCGAAAATAGT
Source organism: Artemia franciscana (assembly GCF_032884065.1). Taxonomy (NCBI): domain Eukaryota; kingdom Metazoa; phylum Arthropoda; class Branchiopoda; order Anostraca; family Artemiidae; genus Artemia; species Artemia franciscana. Next base: position 23,619,328 of record NC_088863.1, on the reverse strand, counting down.
TCTTTCAATTGGCGTCAATTTTCGCTGGCTCGAAACATTGGCAGTTGGCAACTCTGCTATAGACCTTATACATCTTCGGACGTTAAGGGCTTGAATTCTGAAGCGCGAAGAATGGGTATTTTCCAGTTTGGTGCAGAAAATACCTGAACTGCGAAAGATTATCAAAACAAGACGACCAAGACCAGTCCATAATCACTTAACATCGCATAATCACAACACTCCCTAATATACAATTCCAAATCTAACCACCAGATAATATCCTATGTCCTCCTTAATGCCTTTCTTGCAGTCCTGGCCGAGTGGATTGGTGTGCTGGATTCAGGCTCCTTTGTCTGAGAGGACGCAGGTTCGAATTCCAATGTACCCAATTGCTCAGTTTGGGACGGGGGTCAGTGGTGTGACTCTGTAAGCTTAGCCAGAGTCGACCCAGCTCTAAATGGGTACCTGGAGAATTCTGGGGAAGGTAAACCGGAAGGGTGTGCGAAAGCAAAGGATGGTTGGCCCCCAACCCCCCATTGCACTTCCTGGCTGAAGGGCCAAGAAACGGAGATCAGCACCGCTGGTACGGACTGTAAAGTCTAATGCCGTGTCCTTTACTTTTATCTTCTTTCTTTTTTTTCTTTTAGTTTCATGCAGCTATTGCTTAATCATGACAATTGCAAAAATGTCCACTAAGAGTTTCAATTCTTTGGAAATATGAGTACTTAGGGTAAACTCTAATTGCTACAACAGTTTTACAGAATCTCCTATAAATTACTTAATGAATCCAAATAATTTTTTTACTTAATTTTTTGTATCCTTGCCATACCTCTTTTGCTGTGACCGTTGCTTTTTGATTCCATTCAAGAAAGCAACCCCTATAGCTGCGCCACAGAAATATTCAGTTTACAAATGAAAACTTCTTTGACACCATTGTTTCGTGGGTAGCAAAAGAGACTGTTAGAAAATAGTAAAACCTCATGGAGTTTGTAATACCTGGTTATATTCATCCTCCCGATCACATGTAGTTTATTTAAAATAAAATTCTTGCAGAAACGATTGAAATATAAGTTGATTCTCTTTTTTTATTGAATTCTTAAATCTCAATTTACTTGCATAAAAGTGGAACTGTATTGCATAGCACTATGAAAAATAGTTGCAAATCGTCACTACTCTGACAGCCGCATAATCAGCTTCAGAGAGGAAATTGCTATTCTGTTGGTATTACTAAATTGTGTTTTTAAATTCGCTGCAAGTTTTCTTAAACAGTCCCCTCAGGAATAGTTAATCATGTTTATTGTAAGTTTGAGAACCTTATTTTACTGCTGTGAAAATTTGTTTTTCACTTATTTTGGCATATTCAGTGTTGTTGTATTTTCTTCTATTGGGGGTTTCCATCGTCAATGGCAGGGAAGAATTTAAATAGGTATGATCCAGAGTACCTGGTGAATTTTAATTTTGATTCGAACAACGACTTGCTTTATGAGTCGCTTTACAACAATTGGCTTTAATTGAGAAGTTAAAGCGGAGTTTTGAGTTTATTCTAGAACTTGCTCCTCTCATTTTTTTGTCATTCATCCTGTTTTGGAATTTTATTGTTTTTCTTCTTCTAATGTTGCGTCCATTTCTTAAATTTATTCGTTCACACCTCCCATTTGTGAATGTATTTCTGGCTACAAGTTCAGCTTGAAGTTAGTTTCTTCAACACACTCTGGGTTAGCCGTCAAGTTTTCAAACTCTGCCCTTGAAAATTTTACTTTTTAAAGTACTTGAACTTCCATCCTTTGTGCCTGGCACGTACGCAGGGGGAGGCCTTCGCCCCCCCCCCGCCGAAATTTTGTAAAATGTTTAATTTCTCCATGGTTTCTTGGGATTTCTTGCAAAAGTAGGACATTTATTAAGAATCTAGATACATGTGTGAAGCCTTCTATGGAGGATTTTACAGCATGCAATTATCCAGTCAAGTCACTGCCCAACTATTAATTAACTTTCTGTCTAGCTTTTTACCCTCTTTGAAGTAATTAGCAATTGTACTGTTATTCTTTTTTGTAAAAAGAGTTTGCTTTCCACAGCAAAATAGAATTATCCTTGATATTAGGGGGTTTATTCCCCTTTTTCAGGTTAAAGTACAGCTTTTAATGGATCAATTTTGGAAACTATCATTTTTCATTAAAATCTACGTTTTTGCAATAGAAGAACTACCCACCACAGCACCCATATTGCTCTGTTAACCCTAAAATTTCCCTTTCAGTGGGATACAATAGACTAATCACTGGTTCTAAATCGCTATGAACATAACCTGAGCCTAAAACGTACTTTTGAGGCTTCAGTCTTCTTCCCCCCATCCGCTACAATACTACAGATTAAAGTTAATCTTTATTTTCCGATATACGTGCTTTTTGCATTACTAAATAAAAAGGTGCTACTCTATATCTGCTGTTTCGAAGGTTTCCCCCCCCCCCGAAAAAATTTCTGCGTACGTGCCTGCTTTGTGCATACGCGTCTAGGAGTGTTTTCGCCAGGATAGAGCACACTTTAACTTTTTCATATGGCTTGCGTTTGTCAAACAAAAAAGTTATAAATAGGTAAACAACTATTTTTACGTAGTATATTTTCTATCTTGTCATCAAAAGGGCCTTACGCCTTGCGGCTGGTATTTGTTACGTTTCCTCCGTTTCGCACACAGGGAGCGGCCTTCTGACTGATGCATCCCCCCAACAAAATAGCGAGATTTTTTCATAACGCATTCTGTAATTTCTTGTATTTTTTTCGGCTATCAGTGTTTTTTTTTGGAATTTGTGGTATCATCCCTATTATATCGCCCTTCCCCGAAATAAATCTTTCGCATGCAATTGTCTTAATTTTTAAATGAGATTTGTCTAAGGGCATTCAAAACCGATTTATTTTTTCCAGCCTCAGAGTTGGTTGACCGTCTCAAAGACAAAGGGCTGATTAGAGACTTTCCCCCAGAACCATTGGGAACTCTCAATACTGTCAAATTGCTCAAATAATATTTTCTTAAAATTTTGGTAAAAATTGATTGGAGATCTTGAATGCGTCAGCAGTTCGAAAACCTGACGAGAGGCTAGTTTAAAATAAAGAAAGATGTAATCTTTAACTAATTGTCAAACAAACCACTGTCTATTCAGTGTACCTGCACCAAAAATACTAAGTCTCTAGTGTCGGCAAGGTTTTCAATCAAAGCAGTGAGCACCACGGGGAACTCCCAAAACTATCAAATTGCTCGTGTGATATTTCCTTTGAGACGGTTTTTCACGTTACCCTAGCTGGTAGTCTAGAATATTTTTAGAGACTGCCTTTTGCAGAACTTTAGATAGAAAATTCTGTACCGTTAATCGGCAAAACAAGATTTACACTTTTAGTGATGTAGGGTCCATTAAATCTGAATACCTCGATCTCCGGCCCAAAAAAGGAAAGGTTGATTGGTTTTTCTAAGATTTCCAGGAAGCTTGATGTCTGCTTTTACTTTTCTGTCATTTATTCGAATCTCTTATCTAAGCTCTACGAGTTTCGGCAAGACCGCCTAATCGGTCCTAAATGTTTTGGCCACACAAACTAAAAAAAAGTTTATAATGAACGAGATAGGGCGATTCTTTAAAGTACCACATCACCTTAAGGAAATAACTTATTTCCATCATCGCAATTTGAAATTTGACCTTAATGTCTGTCCCAAGCAAGTTGTATCGTAGTTGTAGATTACAAAAGAGCTTCGTTTTGTGTGAAATCTTATGTTTTACAGCAAATTTTACGACCTATAGCAAGACATATGTTGGAAGTTAACAATATCTACTGCTCAAAAAAAGGATAATGACTCCATTACTAGCTGTTTTCTAAAATACTAGTCAAATTGAAAACAAAATAAAATCTGCTTTTATCCCCCTTTTATCACTTAGATTTAGAAAAATCATGGAACTGGGAGTATTTTTCCTTCCAAAATATAAATAAATGTAAAGAAGAAGTGAAAATATGTTTTTCCTTTTTTTATTGAAAAAACACCAGCCAAAAAACCAGCTCAGAGCCACTTAAATTATGGCTGTAATTCGTGATTTCTTGACATGTGACGCCTACCATTAGGATGAAAATTACAATGATTAACCTTAAGATAATGGAAATTCAGTAAATTTTCCATGTTTGACCAAGATAATATCAGTTTTTTGTCTGTAAAAAAAATTAAATAAGAATTGTTTTTTGTATTACCTAATAAAATTTTCAAAAGGCAAACCAAGCTGTATGTGTGGCCAACTAAGCAAGATACATTGCAGCAAAAAATTATTTAAAGTTATTTTGAAGGGTTTATATATTTTTTTTAAACAACCTTATTTTGTTTTACCTTTTTTGGGCTTGTAGTCATTTTACAAAATCTCTATAAATTGTTGACTAATACTCAAATTTTCCTTGTTAAAAGACCAGCAAAACTGGACAGGCTAAGCTACATTTGCATTGTAGCAGGCTGAAAAGGAATTAAGAACTTTCCTGTCCAGGGTTTCTCGAAAATCTTAATTTTGCATGCAAAAAGGCTCAAATTATATTCAATGCAGTAGAAAGATGACAATATTACACCCTGTCAAAACCACTCTGAAAGGGATTTTTGATTTATATGACGGAAAGGCTCACAGGGACGCCCGTGGGACCCTTAAGAAAGGGTCCTTAATGTAATACAAAAACTTAGGAGGCTGTTGATTGCAAACCGGGAATAATCACTGTATGCAATATAGAAGCACAAGATCGTTGCTTAATTACCCCTACTGCAATTAATTTCACCGTGTCGAAATCAAACTATCCGAAACAAAAACAATCTAAACTCAATTCAAATTAACAAATAATGTTTGATTTTTACTGAAGTCGGTATTGAAAGATTTATGTGGCTGTTAATTGTAAACTGAGACTAATATTGCTGAGCAGAAGTACAAAATCATTTGAAAAAATTCTTTTATCTTGACAGCATTAACAATGCATTATATTCATCACTGTTTTCTTTCTTTTGGAACCATTTTTTAAAATGTATTCAAAACTCAAAAGGCTAAACGAAGCTTTAAGTTCAAGTAATATGCTTAGTTTTCAGTAAAGAGTTTTTGGATAGATTTGAGGAGTGGCACCGTCGCACTTATTTGTGGCAACTTATGTTTGTTTTAAAATTTGGCTTAGTTGTTCGTTTCAATTTCTCCTTGTTTTAAGTTTCAGTTTTTCATTCAGTAATAATTTTGCTCTTTTCGGATTTGACATCTGATGCGAGCTAGTTTCTGCTCTTTTGAAATTCAAATTTATTGCTTACTGTTTACATAAGAAAAATTCAGTCTGACATAAATGAGGAGTACTTAGTTTGACCTTTGTTTGCTTATTCGTTAAGAGGCTTTCAAAATTGTTCAGCGGGGGAAAGCAAATGTTTGAAAAGCTGTTATTTGTCCAGAAATTTCAGTCTCAATTCCAAATATTATAAAGCTTCGTCCTTTGTTTGGTCCTCCAGAGGAACGAAAGACCAGGTGCACCCCCTTCCCGTCTACAGGCACCTATACCGCAGGGCACCACATCAAGACTTTCTCAATTATAACCTTTACCTCTTCTGGGGATGACTTTAAAGTCATTCACTGCTTCTTGTCCAGTTTAGTAACTACAAATTAGTATTACAATTGGTTTAATTACACAATTATTATAATTAAACAATAGTTTAATTACACTTTAGTAACTACAAAGTTTTTCTGATGGAAATAAAGAGTGATTTGGAACTTACGAGGACCAAAAATTATTGCTTCGCAGTCTATGCACCATAATAACTCTCTATGTTAGTAGACATATGTAATACTAAAGTTTTACTGAAAAAAAAAAACAAGCACAAGCATAAAAAGCAATAACCCTTAGTTTTAAACCATAACGAATATCATGAAGCGCTTTATGTTTCTTTTGTACAAGACATCATAATTATACTTTATTTTGTTTTTAGTAAAATTCTAGTTTTGGTTGATCCTCTAAATATAGGGAAATATTAGATACATGTTGCACAAACATCAAAGCCATAGTTTCTGCTGGTTTTAAGTTCTCTTATAAAAGACATTTCTTTTTAAGATTAGTCAACTCGTTTTTAATTCGGAGTAAAAAATTCATGTAATGTTTAAAATTTTTGGTTAGTATAGATAGGCCGCAGTTGGCTTGCCTTCCCCGCTCTAGAAAGGGCACGGAACATTGTAAGTTTTGGTGACACCTGACACCTGATTTTGGCACCATCAGGGATAAATTTCTGAAAAGCAGATGTCAGGCACAGTTGTCAAATAATCCATTAGCTATCTCTCTACGATCTTCCAGTAACCTGCTAGCAGTGCCAAAAAAGAAGAAAAAGGAGACGCGTCAGTGCTCACCATGCAAAAAAACTTTTCCCTTGTTTTTCAAGCCGGAGAGTAAACCTCTGGTTTTGGGCTTTCAACAACAGTAATTTAAAATGTGTAATTTTTATTTCGATTTGATGTTATTTCTGAGGGGTTTCAGTCTCCTTTTTGAAGTTCACAAAAGCTGTTTTCATAATTTAAAGTTAATGCTCTACTGAATCTGAATGATAGCTGAATTCCTGAATTAGTATATATTGGGAATGTCTCTCACTGGACATATTCTTAGAAAACAAGCTTTGACCTTTTGGTTACTATAGGCTGCGATTCTCTCTTTGCTAGGTCGCAGCTATTGTAGTAATCCATGGCATGGATCATCATCTCTAGCAAGTCCGTATTTAGGGGGTAGGGGGTTTAAACCCCCCTCCCTGGAATATTTGTCAGACTCGCAAAATCATGACAAAAACGAATATGAACAAATTTTGATGTGTTTTAAAGATTTTTGACCCCCCTCCCAACGAAATGTTGGTCTGACTCGTAAAAAAATACAAAAAATTAATATAAACGAGATTTTGATGCGTTTTGTAAAGTTTTTTTGTCCCCCCCACCGAAAAAATCCTGGATACGACCCTGATCCCTAGAGATTTTCTCTTCTTCTGGCTTACGTAACTGCCCAGGTGACTCGTAAATTATCTAGTTATTCAATGATAACTGCCAAGATTATTGGTATTAATGGAAATAAATTATCCTAGACAGTAACTAGTGACATATTCTTGTTATTTACGGCACTCTGAATAATAAAAAAAAATGATTCAATAATTTGAGCAATTAAAATTTTATTGTGTTTTCATCGCAGTGTATTTTCTTAATTAATTCATTTTATGATATTCATTTTATTATATAATATTTTGCAATATTTAAACATTTATATAAACATTTTATGATGTATAAACATTTATAATATTAATCAAAATGCTCCTATTATTTTTAGTTTACTGGAACGCGAAGAAAATTCGGTTCAGTCCCTGTTGGAAATAGGATATGACAGAGTAAGTATTTCTTCTTTTATTATTATTCCAAATAGCATTTGAGTTACAAATAATCACGTGACCACGATGAAGCACTTTATCCTAGCATTTTATGCTAAAGAAGGAAAGCCACGACAAGCTTTATACGTAAAAAAAAACTGAATAAAAACAAATTAGCTGATGTAAATACTTCTAGTGCAATTGCTGTAAAAACCTAAGCAAAAACTGCAAATTAGTTACAAAATGTTTATCTTTGTTGTATGTTAGTGTTTTTCAAAGTATTAGTATATATGAACAGTAGCGAAAAGTTTGTTGAAAAATGACACACATCATAGCGCCCAGACTGGGAAGTTCCCAGTACGACACAGCAACAGTTTCAGTTGCTTCTTAACATTCAGTCTGCTCACTGCATATGTATATGCATACATATTTGTCATTGTGCGTGGACAAAGAGGCAGAGTCGTGGAGAGGGGCTAGTCTGATTTCTGTCCAAAATCTTTAATGGGGAATCTAAGACTGTTCATATATACTTACAGTGTGATTTTTTAACACTAAACTTGGTGGTGAATAGCATGTTTTTAAGTGTTCTTAACTGGGCGGAAATGAGGTGCTTATTAGTATTTAATTGGCAAACCGCTAAAATGAGTTGTGAAAGGATGATTAAACATGAAAGTTTCTATCTCTTTCAGTGAAGTCTCCAGGGCGGGGGGGGGGGAATAAAAAATAAAAGAATCACTTTTGTAAGGATAACCCTATATTTTTGTGTTTGTTCCTATTCATAAGCCAAATTGACTAAGTCCACGTTTAAATTTTTCTAGACCTAATAGTCGAAGCCTGCTTATGTATAATTTTGCATGTTCCCTAGATTTTCTTAAAAGCGGCCAAAATTAATTTGACCATCTTATATTAATTAATTTTCTTGGGAACCAATTTAACTAAGTTTATATCGAAATTCGCTTGAACATATTCTTTAAGCTCAAACATAATGTGAAATTTCCTAACAGCAAATGTAAAAAAAAATCCTGGAGTGTGTTCCTGGTAGAAATTTTAATTTAATGTGTATCCATTTCATATTTAATGGGAATTAACTACGAATCTGGAACGGTTTATTAACTAATGCCTTAATATGCATTGTAGTGGATTCAGAAATCTGTGTAATTTTAATGAATAATGAGTAAAATGCACAAAATATGCCTTAACACTCATTAGTTGTCACAAATTTGGCCATGTGCCTCCATTTTTTTCCAATTTGATGATGTTTGTGAAGAAGTTAACACACTAAAGATACTAGTTAGCTGTATTCACAAAACTTTAATACAAGTTTAATATCATTGTTCAAATTGAATATAATATATTTAATTTCAGTTATTTCAGCACCAATTCACTGTCACCTGGAAGGAAAAAATAAATTTTAATTAGATACACTATTATTGACTTTTTCTAAAAGCTAAGATTGCTCCTCGACTTTTTGTTCTAATGAATGTCACTTTACCAACCAAAGCAGTAGAGCTGCTTTGGAATGCAGTATAGCTGCAGAGCTGCTTGTTTTGGAATTATCGCCGTTGTTTGTTTTTTCACCTTCATCAATCAGTACATTCAAGCAGCATATTCAAGCAGTAGAGCTGCTTGTTTTCGAATTATCGCCGTTGTTTGTTTTTTCACCTTCATCAATCAGTACATTCAAGCAGCATATTCAAGCAGTAGAGCTGCTTTTTTTCGAATTATCGCCGTTGTTTGTTTTTTCACCTTCATCAATCAGTACATTCAAGCAGCATATTCAAGCAGTAGAGCTGCTTGTTTTCGAATTATCGCCGTTGTTTGTTTTTTCACCTTCATTGTTTTCGAATATTTAATTTCAGTTATTTCAGCACCAATTCACTGTCACCTGGAAGGAAAAATAAATTTTAATTAGATACACTATTATTGACGTTTTCTAAAAGCTAAGATTGCTCCTCGACTTTTTGTTCTAATGAATGTCACTTTACCAACCAAAGCAGTAGAGCTGCTTTGGAATGCAGTAGAGCTGCAGAGCTGCTTGTTTTGGAATTATCGCCGTTGTTTGTTTTTTTCACCTTCATCAATCAGTACATTCAAGCAGCATATTCAAGCAGTAGAGCTGCTTGTTTTCGAATTATCGCCGTTGTTTGTTTTTTCACCTTCATTGTTTTCGAATATTTAATTTCAGTTATTTCAGCACCAATTCATTGTCACCTGGAAGGAAAAATAAATTTTAATTAGATACACTATTATTGACGTTTTCTAAAAGCTAAGATTGCTCCTCGACTTTTTGTTCTAATGAATGTCACTTTACCAACCAAAGCAGTAGAGCTGCTTTGGAATGCAGTGGAGCTGCAGAGCTGCTTTTTTTCGAATTATCGCCGTTGTTTGTTTTTTCACCTTCATCAAATTGACTTCGATTGATGTGTAAGTGTTGCTAATGAAGTAAGCACCCTGTCTTCCAACAAAGCTAGAGGAAAAATACATTTTTAAATGGAAGCTCCTTTGCTAGTGTCTCGGCGTGTTTCTTCTCAAAAGTGTTTAAGGCTGACTATCTTATATCTCCCTGTTTCCAGCTATATAGTACGATTTACCATATAGGCTACTGGAAATTGTTACCTTTTATGTTTTTTTTTTGTTTTAGTGTTATCCCGAAAGCGGAAGTTTAGGAGCTTGCTTGAATGAACTGACAACCCTGTTATGCGGAGAAATTTCTTCACGAAGACGATTAAAAGCAGCAGAAGCTGTCATGTCAGTACTGGAAATGTCCCGTGAACTGGTTACAATCACTGATCAGAATCACATTGTGCAGGTTACTAACTCCTTTCTGTTATTTTTTATATTTCTTATTATATTTTTAGATTTGTATGAATTCTATTAGTCATATGATCACAGGGTGAAAGGATTTATGGATCACTCCCTCCCCAGAAACGTCAATATTTTATGACCTTCCCCTTATTTGTTCTATTCTTCTTATGATTTCACTGTTTTCGCTTTTCTTTAACTTCCGTCCTCTCTGAAACTTCTCCCCCCTCCCGAAAAAAATCTGATGTGTTTGTGCCTAAAATGTATATCATAAGTGGAGTTTCTTCCACTTATTTGTACATGTCTCACTGATTCGAAGCCTATAACACAAATGAAGGGTTTCAGATAGGGACTCTCAAAGGCTTATGAATTAGCATGAAGGTTTAAAAATATTCATACCATTTCCAAGGCTGTCTTAAAAAAGCCACCCCTACCCCTGTATAAGGGCATCACTTCTGTGTACTACATCACTCGAGATGATTATATTTTTCTAGTTCGCAGATCTATGGTCTCATAAGCTCTGAACGAACATTAGCCTTTCAGTGTCAGATATATTTCTCTATGGATATGAAGTCTTCCATACCCACTAATTAGTATGAATGTTTTACTTTACCCGCTAATATTATAAAAGCTATCGTTAATATTTGTTACGTAGAAATTATCTAAAAGATCAAAGTGGCTTCTCCTCTCCGCCCTTCTCGCATACCAGTCGAATGGTAAATCACATTGACTGTTGGGGATTTTCTTCTGATTCAGAGGTACGCTAATAGCCTATCCTGCGAATTTATGTATGACCGACTGTTTCAAAGACAAGCGACAAAACTATTTAAAAATAAACGGTTTTAGGGAAACTTTGCGGACTATTTCTTAAAATTAATCTTTTTGTGGAAGCTCTGGCTAATAATGTAAGTGTTCTTCTCATATCCATTTTCCATATTTATATTCGAATTCAAAATAATTTTATGCTTTTCGCCTTTCTTTGAGGGGCCGCTCTCTCAAAAATCATGTACACGACAAGTATGGCCGAACTTTGCGGCCCATGCGGCGTAAACAGATGGCGAGAAGTCATTGCCCCTCGCACTTCTTCTTGAATGCTACCATTGATATCAACTGGTAATTTGTGGTAATGTATATCTGAAATGGTGAAATCAAGGCCGCCGGAAGTGAGGGATGATTTTTAAATATTACCCATTTCCTCGAATTAAAAACATCCACGCCTCCCTTGTCAGGTGTTGACATGAATAATTTAAACAACAAGTAACGAATATGGTTTTAGAAATACCTGACTTTCAATTAACTTCACATATTTAATATTCATTTATGCAAATTTCAATGCTTCGGACTCCAACTATTGATGTCTGATCACTGAATTTAATAATATGCCATTTAATTGATTAATAATAGCTTTATGGTTTGTAGGAATGTAGTAAAGATGCATAAGATATACCTACTGGAATGAAACCAAGCCGGTCATGTTCACTTTGTACAGTCAATTACTCAGCAGTAACAGCCTTGTAGTTTACGAAGATTTTACTGATAGGTGTTTTCTCTTAATGATTTTTTTTTGTACAGTGTCTTTTTCAAGGAACAATGTTACTAGCAAGAGCTGATTATCTAAAAATTAAGTAACATTTGGATTAATTGGCCATGGGCTGACCATGTTGATTGAACTAAGTAACCAGCGAACAAAGATTTCCCGTGGTCCATCCAGCTTCTATGGTTTCTCCCTATTCTTGGTAAGGGTCTATTTATGGGGTTAGCGTCATAGTTTTTCCTCCTTGAATCTTACTCCTTCCTTGAAGTGTTTTTTTTTTCGGTTTTCAAGATGGTTTTTTTTTTCGGGCACGATTGAGCATTTCCAGTTAAGCGTTTTAGATCGTGACAAATCGATTAGGTGTCTCATAATTTAAAGTCTCGGGTATTTTTGCCCTTTTTGGACAAATTAGATTTTTTTGCGACAAAACAGGGGAAGACAACACTTTGCTTTGATATAATCTATTTTATTACTTAAAATGGCACTAGATAGTTTCATCTCCATTCTAATGAGCCCTCCCTCTCTCGATGTTCAATGACCTCGGATTTGTTACAAGCACCTCAGAAAAAAAAGGAGACTTATCAGTACTATCCATGCAAAAATGGGATTTTCCTTGTAATTCATTGTGTAGACTTTACGTCCTGGATATGGCCCAGGATTATATAATAGAAAATATGCATATTAAAAGAGGTTTCGGTGAGGTCAAAACCCCCTGCGAATTCTTCTAATACTTTGGATTTTTCTCAAAATTTCCTATAATTTTACAAAAATTACCAGGTTTTTGCTATTGGATGAATTTGTGTCGCCCCCCCCCAGAAAAAATATGATAATTTTTTGGAAGTTTTATTTCGCAATTACAAACTACTTTTGAGTTGAATTGAAAGCAAAAGTAATGTGTTAAAAATCTTGCTATAAGGAAAATATTTGTCACTAGACACTTTGTTTTAAAATCAGGGGCGTAATTTGCTATGGTGCAGAGGGGAAACTGCCCTCCCGCCTCCTAAGCCCTAGTTTGCCCCTTCCTAAGCTGAAATTTAGCTTCTTTGAAAATCTCGGCCAAACTAAGATAGGCGTACATAATTCAAACATCCACAGAAAAAGATCAGTTTTCTTTGGTATACCTTTGCCTTTATGGTTCTACATGGCTAATTTTTCATTTTCACTTAACTTGGGAAACCGTCTCCAACTCTGCCCCCCCCCCCCCCATCTCATGATCTCGACGAAATTACGCCCCTGTTTAAAATCTGTATTTTAAATTTCAGCTGCTATAGATCGTGGTTTATGTTGTTGTGCTTTAATCATTATCTATTAATAATATGTCAATAACAGCATCAGGGTCGTATCTAGGATTTTTTTTGGGGGGGGGGGACGCATCAGAAATTTGTTTATGTTTTTTGTTACATTTTTACGAGTCTGACAAACATTTTGGGGTGGGGGCAAAATCCTATCCCTCCCCCCCAAGGATACGGTCTTGAGCAGCATTATGGTTTTTAAGAAACATTTTCCTTGTTAACCATAGGCAGCGCAATAGCGCTGCCTTAGTGAACAGCAATGTGGGCACAATGTATATTTATTTATTTTTTCTTGGTTTTAGACCAGGGCACTTCGTGTTGAAGGAGTTGCCGTAGGAACTTCAGAAACGGTCCATTCGACTGGAAATTGGAAGGGTTAGTGCCCTTCTTAATAGTCGAAGGTTGTTGGAGGGAAATAACCTCCCTCCGTCGCTCACCATTTCCCCGAAAACATCCGATCGAAATTTTGAGATAGCCATTTTGTTCACCGTAATTAAAAGGTCCGGAAATTATGTTTTTGAGGATGACGACCCGCCTAAAACCTTCAGGGCAAGGGTTGTAAGTTATGCCCTGGGGGCGTTTAAGGTTTATATAGAAAGAATGATTGCATAATCTTCGGAGGGAGCTTATTGAATTCCTAATCAGAAATTTTAGTGCCCTTTTTGAGATTCAGAGTGACGGGAGGGTGGATATCCCCCCATATCTAGTATTTTCCTGAAATGCATCTGCTAGAACTTTCGAGAAGGTCATTTGTTGTCGTGCAAACTTCGTAAAAGGCTCATTCGGTTACAAATTGAAAGGGCTAGCGCCCTTTTTAATAGTCGAAATTGATTGGAGGTTAACTAACCCCTCCTCGCACGCCCTTCATATCCCCAAATACATCAAATCAAAATTTTCAGATAGCCATTTTGCTCAACGTAACTCAAAGGTCCAGAAATTATGTCTTTGAAGATAATAAACCCCCCCTCCGCCCACAGCCCTTAGGACATGGGTTGTAAGTTATGCCCAGGAGGCATATAAGGCATATATAGAAAGGATGATCGTATAAAATTCGGAGGGGGATCATTGGATTAGTAACCAGAAGTTCTGGTGCCCTTTTTAAGATTTAGAATGATCGGAGGGTGGATAGCTGCCTCCGCACCTTGTATTTTCGCGAAATACATCTGACAGAAATTTTGAGATGGTCATTTGTTGTCGTAGAAACTTCGAAGAGAGCTCACTTAATTGGAAATTGAAAGGGCTAGGGTCCTTTTTAATAGTTGAAAATGATCGGAGGATAACTAACCCCCCTCCCACGCCCACCATTCCCTAAGAAAATCCGATCACGATTTCGGAATAGCCATTTTATTCAACGAAATTGAAAGGTCCAGAAATCATGTCTTTTGAGTACGAAAACCCCCACTGACTTCAGGGCAAGGGTTGTCAGTTATGCCCTGGGAGCATATAAGTTTTATATAGAAAGGGTCTTCGAAATCATGGTCAAGTTCCATGTGTTATCGCTTTACTGAAAACAAAATACGTTTGAAATGTCTTAACTTTTCTTACTTTTATAAAAAAATTATCAAAACTTTAAGAAATAATTATCAGTATATGTCAATTAAACTGACAATCCACAGTCATTTATTTTTCTGTGTTTTTTTTTTTTAATTTCAGTAAAGTGTAAATTTTTGTTCTGGTCTTAAGAAGTATTTGGGTTATCAGCCCTGCTAACTTTTGTTTGTTTTGAGTTTGATTCGGCTATTTATTGCAATTTTTGTTTCTTTTTGAGTTTCATCCATCCATTGATAGCGATGTGTGGTAGTTTTACGTTTGAAAGATTATTTGACTTTTTTTGCTCATTGTTGGCTTAATGGAGCTCTTTACTTATTGTTGAAAAACTTGTTTTGTAGAAAAAGTTTTTTTAAATTAACACAAGAAGAGAGCAGTATGGTTACAAGGACTACTAGTAGTAGTTGATTAATATTGAAAGATATTGTTATACTATTTTTTTAGTATATTAATCCTGCTTGTGAGAGAATCCTTGGTTATTCTATGCAAGATTTGGCCAATCAAAACATAGTTGATTTACTTCGAGTGGAAGGTGTCAAGTTTGATGTAGCTGACGCAACGCTGCTTGCCCAGAAGAAGGGTAGGGAGTGGGAAGGAACGATGTTCTACAGGCGGAAGACAGGCGATTCTGTACCTTTGTTTACAAGAGTGATCTCGCTTAATGTGGATGGCATGTAAGTCGCTTTGATTTCACGCGTCTGTTAGCTATTAAACAAAAAAAGTTTTTTTTTAATGAAAGTAAGAAGCGACTTTAAAACTTAAAATGAACAGAAATTACTCCGTACATGAAAGGGGCTGTTCCCTCCTCAACACCCCGCTCTTTACGCTAAAGTTTGACTCTTTCTCTCAATTCTACTTTATAAAGCAGTAAATAACTTTAGCATAAAGAGCGGGCTGTTGTGGAGGGAACTGCCCCTTCCATATACGGAGTAATTTCTGTTCGTTTTAAGTTTTAAAGTCGCTCCTTACTTTCACTTAAAAAAACCTTTTTTTTTTGTTTAATTTCTGAACGTTTTTGAATTAAGGCATGTTTTGATTTTTGCTATTGCATATTTGGAAATTTAAATTTAATTTTTTTTGATGAATGCCTTTCTCATAGTTTTGATAGGACAATTTTGAGAAAAAAGGAGCAGGGGTGGAGGCCTAGCTACCCTCCAATTTTTAGTTGCTTAGAAAGGGAACTAGAACTTTTAATTTTTTACGAACGTTTTTATTAGTAAAAATATATGTAACTTACGAATTAACTTACGTAACGAACTTCTATATTCCTACGTTTTGCTACGTATATGAGGGGGTTCGCCCCCTCGTCAATACCTTGCTCTTTACACTAAAGCTTAAATATTGTTCTAATTTCTTAAGAATGACCCCTGAATCACAAAGGCTGTAGAATAAATAGTTGAAAATGCTAAAATTACTTTAGCATAAAGAGCGAGGTATTAGGAGGAGTTGAACCACGCACATGCGTAATAATTTCTGTTCGTTTTAAGTTTTAATGCTGCTCCTTACTTTCAGTTAAAAAAATTTCATATTTATTTTTTATTTTTTAAAAATGCTAGAAAATCCTGCGCCCCCTTCATGGAGATTCTCTTCCCCCATGATAAATTCCTCCATGTAAAGTTCCCCCCACATAACCCCCTCCACTCAACCCTTCCCCCAACCAAAAAAATCGTCCTGAAAACGTCTGTCCACTTCCCAATAACCATTAGTGTATGTAAACACTGGTCAAAGTTTGTAACTTGCATTCCCTCCCACTGGGACTGTGGGGGAGTAAGTTGTCCCCAAAGACATATCTATTAGGTTTTTCGACTGTGCTGAATAAAATAGCTATCTCAGAATTTTGATCCGGTGAATTTGGGTGAAAATGAGCGTGGGAGGGGGCCTAGGTGCCCTCCAATTTTTTGGTCACTTGAAAAGGGCACTAGAACTTTTAATTTCCGTCACAATGAGCCCTCTCGCGACATTCTAGGACCACTGGGTCGATACGATCGCCACTTGAAAAAAAAACACAGAAAAAAACAAAAAAAAAACAAAAAACAAAAAAAAAAAAAAAACCAATAAACACTCATCCGTGATCTGTCTTGTGGCAGAAAAAGCAAAATTACACATTTTTGTAGATAGGAGTTTGGAACTTCTACTGTTGTGTTCTCTGATACGCTGAATCTGTTGGCGTGATTCTGTCACTTTTAATGGGTGTTTCCCCCTATTTTCTAAAATACGGCAAATTTTCTCAGGCTCGTAACTTTTGACGGGTAAGACTAAACTTGATGAAACTTATATATTTAAAGTCAGCATTAAAATGCTATTCTTTAGATGTAACTATTGGTATCAAAATTCCGTTTTTCAAAGTTTCGGTTACTATAGAGCCGGGTCGCTCCTTACTACAGTTCGTTACCACGAACTGTTTGACAAAGCATTTGTTTGTTTAGAAATTTAGTTTAGTTCTTTTTTCCCAACTTTCGTTGCTTCAGGGAATAATGTTCGATCTATTTTTTTTTTAATTGCTAATTTGCCTGTGATTTTACTGAGGTTGATCAAACAGTTCGTGGTAACGAACTGTAGTAAGGAGCGACCCGGCTCAATAGAAACCAAAACTCTAAAAAATTGAATTTTGATATCAATAGCTACATCAAAAGAATCACATTTCAATTCTGATTTTAAATATATTTAAAACCCTACCGTAGAAGTTTCAATCTCCTATCTACAAAAATGAGGAATTTTGTATTTTTTGCCAGAAGACAAATCACGGGTGCGTGTTTATTTGTTTGTTTTTTTGTTTTTTTTTCTTTTTTCTTTTTTCTTTTTTCTTTTTCCTTTTCCCCAGGGGTCATTGTATCGACCAAGTGGTCCTAGAATGTCGCACGAGGGCTCATTCTAACGGAAATGAAAAGTTCTAGTGCCCTTTTTAAGTGACCAAAAAAATTGGAGGGCATCTAGGCCCCTTCCCACGCTCATTTTTTCCCAAAGTTAACGAATCAAAATTTTGAGATAACCATTTTGTTTTGCATAGTCGAAAACCATAGTAACAATGTCTTTGGGGATGACGTACTCCCCCACAATCCCTGGGGGAGGGGCTGAAAGTTACAAACTTTGACCAGTGTTTGCATATAGTAATGGTTATTGGGAAGTGTACAGACGTTTTCAGGGGGGTTTTATTTTGTTTGGGGGTGGGGCTGAGGGGAGGGGGCTATGTTGGAGGATCTTTCATGGAGGAATCTGTCATGGGGGAAGAAAAATTCAAAGAAAAAGGGCGCAGGATTTTCTAGCATTACTATAAGAAAACAATGAAAAATAAACATGAAAATGTTTTTTTTTCAAATGAAAGGAAGGAGTAGCATTGAAACTTAAAACGAACGGAGATTGTTACGCATATGAGGGGTTCTAAAAATACTTTAGCATAAAGAGCGAGGCATTTAGGAGGAGATAAATACCTCACTCTTTATGCTAAAGTATTTTTAGTAATTTCAACTATTTATTCTACGGCCATTCTGATTCAGGGGTCATTCTTAAAGAATTGGGACAAAACATACGATTTAGTGTAAAGAGCGAGGTATTAACGAGGGTACAAACCCCTCTCGTATACATAATAAAAATATAAGATTATGAAACTTTGTTACGTAAGTTAATTCTTAAGTAACGTATATTTTTTACTAATAAAAACGTTCGTTAAAAATTAAAAGTTCTAGTTGCCTTTTTAAGTAACCGAAAAATTGGAGGGCAACTAGGCCTCCTTCTCCACCCCTTATTTCTCAAAATCGTCTGATCAAATCTAAGAGAAAGCCATTTAGCCAAAAAAGAATTAATATACAAATTTCATTTTAATAATTTATGTGCGGAGAGCCAAAACCAAACATGCATTAATTCAAAAACATTCAGAAATTAAATAAAAAAAGACTAATTTTTTTACCTGAAAATAAGGAGCGACATTAAAACTTAAAGCGAACAAAATTAATCCGTAAATGAAAGAGGTTGTCCCCTGTGCAACTCCTCACTCTTTACACTAAAGTTTTTTTTTATTTTAAAAAGTACAGCTGGAAAATAAAAACATGCGTTACTTCGTTACTTCAAAAACGTTCAGAAATTAAATAAAAAAAACAAGTTTTTTAAACTGCAAGTAAGGAGCGACAGTAAAACTTAAAACGAACAGAAATTACTTCGTATATGAAAGGGGCAGCTCCCTCCTCAACGTCCTGCTCTTTACGCTAAAGTTTGACTCTTTCTCTCAATTCTTCTTTTTAAAACATTAAAAAACTTTAGCGTAAAGAGCAGGACGTTGAAGAGGGAGCTGCCCCTTTCATATACGAAGTAATTTCTGTTCGTTTTAAGTTTTACTGTCGCTCCTTACTTGCAGTTTAAAAAACTTGTTTTTTTTTATTTAATGTTTAAAAAAGATAGTCACTGACTTGTCTCTTACATTTTTCAGTGTTGTTTGTTTCCAATCTCTTTATCTTTAGTGTTATGGTTTTCCAATCTACTTATCTTTGGTGTCGTCAATTGGAAAGGGGTTTTCGCTCCCCCTCTAGTTTTCGGTTTTTTAAGTTTACTATTGAAAAAAATCCCTTTTTGGCCATTTTCATAGAAAAAATTACAAAATTGCCCCTCCAGATTCTGAAAAATAAATCCCCCTTAAATTCAAATGAATTAATATTGCTTTTAATCTCCTTAGTTTCTTTGACAGAAGCATGGAATTGAAATTGTCTCTTTCTTTTGGTTAAACCAGATAAGAGTGTCTGATAATGCATCAGTTTTGCGTCGTACATTAGTGCGTCACTTCTATGCGTCACATGAACATAAATAAACGAAATAAGCAGAAGCACTAAGCAGTAGCAGTTATAATATAAGCAGTCTGACATGAAAAAGGAAGAATAAAAAATACGTTTAAAAAAATAGTACTATGACCCTATAATGGCAGACAGTGGCGTCAATTCACAAAAATGAGAGGGAGGGGGAAGTAAAATATATTTATTCCAGGGGGCAAATTTGTCGCTTTTGAACGAAAATAATAAAAAGGATTGTTCAATGACAATACCCCCTCTCCCTAAAAAAAAGTATTTCTAAATCTAGGGGTGTTAAAATAAATCTTGGGAGAAGGGAACTTGCTCCTCGCCCAGTTGACGCCATTGATGACAGAATTTTTTTGCAAGTTTAGTATCACTCAAAGCGGGTTTTATGTTGGTCGGGTCGCTTAAGATCTATTCGCAATTATATTTGATTGATATCAAAATTGGAGCAAAACTCCTAATTTGAGACACTCAGTTTTTATATATATATATATATATATATATATATATATATATATATATATATATATATATATATATATATATATATATATATATATATATATATATATATATATATATATATATATATATATATATAATGAAACTGCCTTATCGGCGGAATTTTTTTTTGAAGAATTCGGATTGGCTGAAATTGACGCTAGCTTATTCCCGGTATTTGTAAAATCTTATTGTGAATGGGCCTTTATCTGATTGGTAAAATTATTACGGGTGAATCATGTACAATGATTACATCGGAAGTTCTATTAGTTGCTATGACGAAACACGTCGAAGTTAGGAGGATGGTGTATAATATACTTAATTTATTAATCATTGGGAAACACGTACTTTGGCACAAGAAAGTTTCTTGATTGCTTTTAGAGGATATTTTTGGGGCTGAATTTAAAGTACAATCAGGATTATTGTTAGACCTCAGATTCATTTAAAAGTTTTTAGGTTTGGTTTTCGGAATATTTGGGTCACAAGCGTATCCTTGGGGATACCGGGTTTGACCTCTTCCCTCTGAATTTTTTGCTCGACTCATAAAAAAGTGACGTAAAACTCATATACACATCTTCTGATGCATTCTGAAAGTTTTTTCGTTACCCCCCCCCCCCCAAGAAAAAAACCATTCCCCTTTCAAAAAAAATCCTGAGTACGCCCCTTAATTCGGGGGTTATGAATTTTGAAGAAATTAGATTTGTGATCTAACTGTAATCCAATTCAATTTTCAGTACTGGTTTTTTAAAGTTTTTTCGTAACTGTATTTCAGTTTTTCAGAACAAGAATAAGTTATTCTACGGCTTAAGAATGAGTTGATTAAATTTTTGAACTCGGCAGGAAAATGAAATTTTATTTTTTCTTGATCGTTATTTGTACACATTTTAAAATCTTTACATCCAAAAAAAGAAACAAATACATTTAAAATACTGTCTTAGGCCTAAAAATCAAATTATCAACCAGTAAAAATTGAAATACTTTAAACACTGGACCTTTTTTTCCCTATAATAATTAAGTAGGGCATCTGCCTCACATTTTACATTTCGCGTTTTGATTTTGTATATAAGGCGACCTTCTAACGCAATATGATGGAAAGAAGTTTTTTTTTTTTTTTTTTTTTTTTTTTTTTTTTTTTTTTTTTTTTTTTTTTTTTTTTTGCAGTGTAATGTAACAACCCAACATCGTAGGTTGTAACCACCTTTATTCCGAAGAAGACAAAACAAAGCGTAAGACAGCAATTAATAAATTTTCAAAATATGCCCAACTCGAAGCAATGCCTAGTAGTCAATAGGGGGAGGGATTATGCCCCCATCCCCTAGATCATTGCCTTCATGGATTGTGAAAAAATGCTTTTTTGGGGGCATTTTGATTGAAAATGTATTTTAGTTTTTTCGTTTTTTAAGGTTGAAAAATGACAAATAATTTTTGACAAGTCACGTCACTGGTATTGAAAAACAACCAAAACAAAACGGGATCGTGTGACCACAAAAACACGAATAAAGCTCACATAAATTGCGATTATTGTCTGCCTCGATTTGGCATCGCAATTGAGTAGCTAACTTGTATCTTGTTTTATTGTTGTTATTATTTAAAAAGTAAGGATTACGTAAAGATTCGTAAAGATTACGAAAGAGCTGAAAATTGTTGTAATCACTTATACCTGACTTCTTGTTTATATTTATTGTTCGTCGAGCGTGGAGGATAGTTTCAAGTTGTGGTTTTTGGAGGTAATTTCATGTTAGCGTTTGTAATATCTTGTAAAACTTCTACATTTTTGCAGTATTTTTCGAAAATTAAGATCCCTCCAATTTTTTATTAGGGGTAGACCATTAGCTCGCACCTGAATCCAAATTCTAATATATTTAATTAGTAGCTTTAAATTTAGAAAAATATTCTTCTTCAAAACTCGCTTTAACACTTCAATAGAAAAATATTCTAGTCGAAGCGCTTGGGCCAGCAGCTCAACGCTGAATCTCTTGGTGCTCTAGACTAGTATTATACTTAAGAGAAACACCCTTACTTTTTGTTGGGGCTTTACCATTATTCATTATCTATGAGAAACCTTTCTCATCCAACAGTTTTTGTTTTATATATACATATATATATATATATATATATATATATATATATATATATATATATATATATATATATATATATATATATTTTATATATATATATATATATATATATATATATATATATATATATATATATATATATATATATATATATATATATATATATATATATATATATATATCTGGAATGGCCACGATGACTTCATGTTCAGCTGCAGTAATTCGTCTTACGCAGCTACGGCTAGCCTATGTGATAATGCAATATTCTTAGCTACAACTACCATCTGTAGTAACCTTTATTTTCTCAACGCAAATAACCCAAATAAGACGAAATTATGTGTTGTTGTCTGTTCTTTATATGCATCTCTTGCTTGCAGTTAAAATTAAAAATACTTGTTGGTCTGTTATTGCGGTAACCTTCTTTTTTGAGGAAGGGTAACCACTGACACAGTTCTGATTCTATGAACTAGACTTCGCTCTTTACTAGGTTGCATCTGACACTGTAACCATGATAGCACAGAAAAGGACAAGAGTTTCCGATGCATCGGCCACATACGACTTTAGACGAGTTTAAAGGTTTAGACGAAAAAAAAAATCTGCATAAGTTGCATACCATGGATTTAATTTAGTATAAAATTATATATAACAGTCGCTCACAATTTGTGTCCCAGTTATGATCGGTATCCCTTACCTCCTTTACACCCTTTAAGGGCGGCCATTGGACGGTCTCTAGAAGAATGTCCCCCTTTTCTAGCCCGTTTGGGAAGAATAGGAGTTATTTTCTATCGTTAAGGACACGACCAAAGAGTATGAATAACTTCTAAGAGCGAAAGCTGGCACTAGTGGCAGCAAAAAACACAAAGGCCATCAAACGTCTGGTGTTTCTTGGCATTTTTTATATGTATTAGTAAGGCAAAACTAGTCTTATTGGCGAAATTAGTGTTTAATAAGTGTCTTGTCTCAGTTTTTTTAAAATAACAAAGTGAGGTTTAAAAAAATGCTAAGGAACGCCAAATGCTAAATAACGTTGGCTATGTTTCGACATTAGCACTAGTTTTCATTCTTATAATTTGCCCAAGCTCTAAGCACGACAGTATATATATTCACTTAAAATTATCTTAATGCTTCCCCTCAGTACTCATATCTGCTACCATATGTACGGCTGTATTAAGAAGTTTTCTGGAGTTGGGTTGGAGTGCCAAAGCTTTTTTGGGGGATGAAGCCCCTAAAAGAATAAAGAGAAGAGATCAACTCCTATGAAATTTTCCTAACGGCCTCAAATAATAGTTTTTTACCTGAATTTTTAAGACTCATTCACGAATTGGAATTTTTTTTTCGGGGGGAAGGATCCTTCTCGGTAATCCCTCTGGATATGTCTCTGACTATGTATCCATTGTATAACACTTTTTTGTACTATCACTCAGGGTGATCTCCATGACTCAGCTCGATTCTGCATCACATCAACGCCTCCTCGCCTTGATACTGTATGACCTCAATTTTTTCTGGCCTCAAAACGCGTGCGTTATTTATTTAACACCTTTTTGGTTGTCATTTATTTTATCAGTGAATAGTGGGTCGACATTTATGAATTCTAGAGATCAGTGTCAAAGCCAACTATTTCCACTTTCTGTAAAAAAACAAGTTTGAAGTTTGGGAACCATGATGCTCTTCGTTAATGAATAAATAATAATTTATGGTTAAATTTAGCTTAAAGCGGTATTAATCGGTTTTAAGAACCAAACTGATATAATAAGGAATTTTAATTTTAAAAGCCCGTATTTTAAGAAGTCATTTGTTTATTTAATTCCTTTGAACTCTGGGTTTCCCCGTTCTTTGTGCCTTTTTTGCGTTTCTATATCTTAGTCTTTAGCAGCTGCGTAGGCGCTGAAGATCCTACGTACAAAGCTTGATTGGGATAGGTCCTGTAAAATGTTAACTCCAGGCCCCTCGAAAGTCACCTTCACAGTTGATGATGACAAGTTTTTATATTGATGATGTTTCTACATCTTAAGCTCTGCAAGTTGCATAGGGGGCTGAGGATTCTGCATGCAAAGTTTGATTGCGTCAGGTACTGCAAGATGCTAAGCTCGGATCCTCGAAAGTCATCGATCATCGATTGCTGATGATAAGTTTTTGATATTGATGATTTTTTTTTATATCTTGGCTTCTACCAGTTGCGTAGGGGCTGAGGATTCTGTGCGAAAAGCTTGATTGTGGAGGTACTGCACAGTGCCTAGTCCAGCCCCTCGAAGGTCTCCCTCACCATTGCCGATTACAAGATTTTATGCAGATTATGCTTCTGTGTCTTGGCCTCTAACAGTTGCGGAGGGGCTGAGGATCCTACATGCAAAGCCTGATTGCTCTAGGCGCTGCAAAATGACAAGTACGGGCCCCTCGAAGGTAACCCTCATCATTGCTGATTACAAGTTTTTATGCAGATTATATTTCTGTGTCTCGGCTTCTACCAATTGTGAAGGGGCTGATGATCCTACATGCAAAGCTTGATTGCGGTAGGTACTGCACGCTGCCAAGTCCAGACCACCATTGGCAATTACTAGTTTTTATGCAGATTATGTTTCTGTGTCTTGGCCTCTACCAGTTGCGGAGGGGCTGAGGATCCTACATGCAAAGCTTGATTGCAGTAGGTACTGCAAGATGCCTAGTCCCGGTCCCTCGAAGGTCACCCTCACCATTGCCAATTACAAGTTTTTATGCACACTATGTTTCTGTGTCTTGGCCTCTACCAGTTGCGGAGGGGCTGAGGATTCTACATGCAAAGCTTGGTTGCCGTATGGCCCCTCGAAGGTCACCCTCACCATTGCCGATTACAAGTTTTTATGCACATTATGTTTCTGTGTCTTGGCCCAGACCAATTGCGGAGGGACTGAGGATTCTACATGCAAAGCTTGGTTGCGGTAGGTACTGTACGATGCCAAGTCCAGGCCCCTCTAAGGTCACCCTCACCATTGGCGATTACGAGTTTTTATGCAGATTATGTTTCTGTGTTTGGCCTCTACCAGAGGGGCTGGGATGCTACATGCCAAGCTTGATAGTGGTAGGTACTGCAAAATACTTACTCCAGGCCCCTAGTAGGTCACTCTGACCATTGTTAATGGTAAGTTTAAGATTATTGTTAAGTTTATTGTTTTATGAAGCAACGTGGGATAATTTTTCTTCTGTAGTGAAGAGTGACTACATGGCTAACTGGAAATTATCTACTTGAAATGATGATTTATATGAACAACAATATACCTGTAGTATTCCGATGCGGTAAATCCCCCCCCCTAAAAATTACCTGGCTAATATTTATTTTATTACATGACTTTTACACTTTTGTCAGCATGACGGCACCGTGAAACGTTACAGTTGATATTTGTGTATATACTCTAATAATTTATGCATCATTATTTATTTATTTTTTATCTCCGGTTTCACTTTCACTGGAAATTTAATTTACCGATATCTCAGTTTCAAGGATTAATTAGTCTCAAATAGAATTATATCTTTGTTAAGTAGAGTCTATACATAAAGCCGAGCATAAAGTGTACATTTAAAAGGAGGATAATTGTATTTTCCCCTTGGAGGCTTCATCTCTAATACTTCAAAGCTTCAGGACCATATGACTTACAGTAATGAATAATTTATCACGCTGAATTAAAGTTTACGAAGTTCAAATCAAGCTGGCTGTGTGCTTTTGAACATTTGCTTTAGTTTCAACCAGTGTTGTAACATTTATTATGAGGAGTCAAAAGGGATTAACATTTTTCTTGGTAATTTCCTAATATTGCCGTTAGTCTGCCCTTCGCGTCAAGAAAGATAATTGTTGCTGAATATTTTTTTTTTTTGTAATTAGAGACCCATTTTCAACCGAAGCTATACTTTTTATATTCGTCTTAGTTATTTCGTAATACTGATTAGCAATAGAACACAAGTTTATCTTTTGCATGAAGAGTAGATTTAAAGTAGCCATTGGGTGGTGTCAATTGAGGGTGGGATCTACCCCCCTTAGATTTCCCTCCCTCCCCATCCCTCGATTGTTAGAAATATGTTTTGTGAAAGGTAATTAATTATATAGTTTTATTACCAAGGAAGATTTTAGATGATTGTTTAATTTGTAATATACGTCCCTGGACAAGAAATCGCAAGGTAACCCGATAATAGGGCCTGCAAAGAAATCTGGCTTTGCGGGATAATATATGAAATTGGCAAAATACTTTCTCCAGGGTTGGAATCATTATAAATAGAAAACAAAACTTGTCTCCAAGGGAGAATATCTCTGTACGTCTTGATACACTGTGTATCTTTTTGCATAATTTGGTACAAACTATGTTGTTTTTTGTTTGGTTTATAGTCATTTTGAAAGAATTCTCAACGAAAAAAATAAATATATGTTTGATAAGAATAAAGACTCAAAATAGCTGTTGCGCAATGGTCCCAAATTTCGTCTCTTATTCTTCAAAGTTTCAGAACCGTATAACCTATGTTGGTGACTACTGTTGTTTAGGTAGGCAGTAAGGCTCATACTTAGTTCGGTTTGGAATTAGGAGTTAATCAGGGATGTGTCCTATCTCTATATATACGAATTTCTTTGATAGGCTTGGTCCTAAGGATCACAAGGAACCTGCCCTAGCAATGATACATGGACGGGTAATAGAGGAGACATATCTATTAACAAATGAACTAACCTCCTTTTTATACAGTCCTAATAAGGGGGGAATTAATGCCAAGTTTGCGTCTCACTCAATTGGACTATCTGTCTTGACTTTTTCTACAATTAGCTATGAATTGATGCCCACAACTATTCCATTTTAATTCAAAAAAATGGAATAAACTTGAATTAAAATGGAATGGGCATCAAGTCATGGCTAATTGTAGAAAAAGCCAAGACAGATGGTCCAATTGAGTGAGAAGGCATTGGGCAAACGAAGTAAACTAGATCAAAACTTGGCAAAGGATATGGTAGAGCATGGTTCAAATGGAAAAGTAAGAAAGTCCTAGGTTTAGATTATGCAAATGATTTAAGTGTCATAGATAAAATGTTAGCAAAATGACTGATATTTCGGCGGTTTTGAGAGTTCAGGGTGCAAGAGTAGTTTTGAAAGTTGGTAGTTTTGAAAGTAGAAAGGATAAGGTAGTATCCTAAGTTTGAAAGTATAAAGGTAGTAGAAAGGAAGTAGTTTTGAAAGGATGGAGTGAAGATGCCACGTAACGAGAAAATACTTCAAGCAGTAATTAATTACCGTATACCAGGGTCGTATCTAGGATTTTTATCCAGGATAGGGCCAAGCCGTATACCACTTGGGTGGTATAAATAGTAATGGTAGCACATGCAGGGAAGGTTTAAAAAGTATCCAAGGCGTAGGTGGTTTTCTTGCAGTTAGAAAAATTTGAGGAATAGGAATATAAGCCTTCAAACTAATAATAGAAGCCATATTACTGACTCATATGTGGCTTTGAAACCTGATTTCTTTGAAATGTTGAAGAAGGTATGCGAGATGTTTTCCAGAGGAAATGCCTGAGAATAGTTTTAGATACTTGTTCTACTAACTGCATCAAGCAGTGGATTAATAAAGATAACGACCCGCCAGAGCTACTGCTGAAGTATAGGGTGTTGAACTGACGTTTTAGTTGCTGGGTCATTTTTACATGGACTAGTAGCAAGCCTGTCGCCCAACCTTGCTTCATTTGGGATCGATCTCTGGGCCCCGTATTTCCCGTTTTGTTGTACGAAAATATTTTTTTCTATCCCACTTGACTGGACTATAATAAAAGAAATGTGAACATGGCCAGGTCACGTTTTATGGATGCAGGAATATAGGTTACCGAAAGTTGGGCTTTTTGCCCATGCATCTAAGGGAAACGAAGAGCAGGTCCCCAAATGGGGTGGGATGAGGTCATAAAAAAGGATCCAAAGGATTGAAGCTTCATAGGAGAAAGTAGAAAGTAAGGTTTTGATCAGATTAAGGCGGAGGAGGAGTGTTCACATTTGTGTTGGCCTCAGGTGGCCCGATGCTTTATTTTGTTGTTGACAGTAGCAGTAGTATGAATATATTATGCTGGAATGGATTTAAACTAAATGAAGTTTGGGTTAATTTGACTACAAGCTTCTAATAACTAGAACGATTCCTTTCACTACTGAAAATATATTAAGTAAAGGAATTGTTTTGGATCCCCGTTATCGAAATATGACGATTTGAAGGTACTATTTTCAAATAGTGCAAAACAACAGTAACGCCTATTCTTAACATTCATCTGGGTGGATTTTTTTTTTACATTAATTAAAACTCAACACTTTTTTTCTTCCGCATTTCGCGGATGCTTTTTGTTTATTTTCAACCCAAATTTTTTTAGCAGGTAATTAAAAACAGATAGTATTCAACTAGAATTAAAATATAGACTGTTTTTTAGATTTGGTGCTCGTCGGTTGTTGGGAACACATTCTAGAATTGCGCTTAGGTTACATCCTAGAAACCGGTTTCATAGGCTAGGTCTCCATAATTTTGTTTTTAAAGTATTATTTACCATCGTGTTTTGCTATATTTCACTGGTTTTAACCTAACTTCGTGTGTTTCCAATAACCGACAAGTAACGTTGTTTTTTTTTTCGAGGTACTTGTTACGAATGAACAGAAATGTTTAAAGTTCCCCTTAGGATTTAAGTGATATTGGTCTAAGCTACGGAACTGTAGCTCTTAACTCCAAAAAAGAAAAAAAACTCTTAACTCCATAAATCCAAGCAATTTACTGATTATTTTGGCTTCTTTTTTTATTACTCTTTTATAACTTTTTTTTGCAATGAACTTTGTCCTCTAATTTGCACTGAGATTTATTGCCTCTTTCCTATTTTCCCAAGAAAATCATGTTCTCTGTTTGCATATATCTTAATGATAAGCCCTTTGTCGGATTATATTTGTCGTTTGTCAGAATGAAGGATGTACCTTCTTGTCATAAAGCTATTCTTGAGGCATTTACATTGAAATATTTCTGCACACTTTGTAGGAGGCGACAATTCAAATAAATATAAAAAAAAAACTTTCAAGCAAACTCGTTTTCAAACTGAATTAAAAATTAGAAGATAATTTTTTCCTCGAGAATCTACGAATATAAGTGAAAACTAGGGCCCAAAACAGATTGGGCTTTATATAACATAGATATCAATTTGATCTAAGTTATAAAGACAAAAGTTTAAAATGTAGGAGAATTTGAGAAAACGACTTAAAAAAGATCAAGTTATATAAAGCCGTGTCTATTTTACACCCCTCGTTTTCGCTTGTATTCTCATTCTCGAGAGAAAATTATTTTCCTTTTTAGTCCATTTTGAGACCGAGTATTTTTTTTTTTTTTTTTTTTTTTTTTTTTTTTTTTTTTTTTTTTTTTGTATTTTTCGACTTTTTCATCGTCTCTAAGAGTAAATAGTATTTAGTCGTATCAATGACAAATATTTGTATTGTCTAAGATCCGAACTTAATTTACCATGGCCAGATTCAAGTGCTCTTACCGATGCGCTATAAAGCCTTGTATAATAGTATTTGTTTTGTTGTTTTCTCTGTGCCCAATCACTCGTTTGGGTTATTTCGCTTATAAAACGAGGAGTATACACAAAAGGGAAATTTTTAAATTGAATTTATCATCCAAAGTGCATATACTGACAAAATTTGTAAATAATTGTATATTCGGAAGAAGTCGAAAAATGGCTCACAAATTTAAAGCAACAAAAAATAACAATTTTAAAGTATACAAAAAAAAATGTCACTTTTTTTGCGAAAAATTTTTCCATCTCAAACTGCCCAGGTGTCAGCCTTGGTGATAAAGTGTCAAAAAATCATAAAAATATGCCTTTGGTAACCCTAAAGCTAATAATAATAATAAATATCCCTTAAGTTTAGTGAAAATCAAAATGTGACAAGGTTTCGGACTCCTGTGTTTCCTTTCTAGCCAAAGAGGGAGAGAGGGGGACAGAAACAGAAGAATAACTAGATTTTTATTTTTGTATCAAAGTGAACTTACTCATTCGTGTTTGGTAGCTCTTTTAGGGAGGGTGTTGAATTTCTTGTGCAAATGGTCGAACCTCCTCTGTCACTAGAAAATAATCTTTTTGATATGGTTGACAGTGAAAATTATGTTCAGCGAAGCTGTTTATTTTCACGAGGTTTGAAACCTCATGAAATCCAGCCTCTTCTCGCCTAAAAGCTATACTTTTACAAATAGATTTTATTAGTATCTAAAAAATAAAGCCTTGTTTTGGTTCTTTAATGAATGTTTAAATATGTTTTACCAGTATTTTAGTGGTTTTATTCGTCATTTTGACGTTTTTTCCTTTAAGATTAGAGCAAAAAGAGTCACCAATTTAGTAATACTTATGTCATTTTATTTCATGATAATGACATCAATTACTGTCGTTGACGTGCGCAATAGTAAATATGCGCGTACAAATATTATATTTGTCAAACGGCCAAACAAAAAGAAGAAGAAAACGGAAAATCCGAGCCTAATGCAAAGAAATGCCTGCGAGTAGGTGTGTATATAGATATGCTCCTTCTAGGCAAGGTACACATGCCGGGGGGTCTCCTTCACAATTAACTCCTCTAATTTTAATTTTGTATCTGCCTCCAGTTAAGTGGGGGGAATTCGCTTCCCCTAGATTCCCCCCCTGCCGCCTAGATTTTAAAAATTATCTTTTTGGTATAAACACATCCTCTTGTATTTTAAAAATATATTTCGTCCCTCACCCGACATTTTGGTGAAATGGTGCCACTGCTTCTGTGGCTTTGGCACTAGTTCCAATGTAATTTTCGGTTTAAAACTTGAATTTTTATAAAGACTATAATAGGCATGGTTTTCAAGCAGTTTAGATTTCAATCAGAGGGGAACTTATTCGTCTGTGTTTTGTGACGTCAAATCTTGTTTTTATGTAGACTTTGATTTATATAGTCTTTGTAGTCTTATTCAATTCTTATGTAATCTTTGGTAAATCCTGACTAGAAAATGCTCACCACAGGCTTTTATCTTGTTGTTTTTTAACCCTTATATTGAAGCTGATATTGTTTGATTCCTTTCAGTTCTTGTACCTAATAGTAATAGGAGGAATCTCTGTGTAGTTTCAGAATAAGCTCTATATGTCATTACAGTCGAGTGTTTGGTGTTCACAGGTACAAGTTTCGAAACCTTCAAAATGTGGAAGCTATGAGCTATTAGAGATTATATATTTTTTTCTTGAAAAAGAGAATACAAACTCTTTAACAAAAGAAAAATCAACAAAGACACAGAAAGTCTGGATGTTCGACTTTAACATAAACATGTATATTACAGGCAGAACAAAAATTAAAGTAACAAGAGCTAAATTTGTTCTAAAAATGCCATTGTCCCAAATTACGCAAAAATTGAACTCCAATTTTTTTTTACTCAAAATCAGTATATATATATATATATATATATATATATATATATATATATATATATATATATATATATATATATATATATATATATATATATATATATATATATATGTAGCCAAGATACAAAAAACAAACTGGCTCCACCTTTGAAGTCGGCAAGAATAGTTGAGTTAACGTTAAAATGTGGTATCCAGGATGGAAATACGTGTGGAGAAGGAGTTCACCCCCCCCCACCAATCCTGATTTTCTGAAGATTTTTGGCACTCTTCGTCCATTTTCTTTTTTTTTTTTTGGTTTGTAGTATCCTCCTCCAATGCTTGGTAATTATTATGTCAGTAGACGTACACGAAAACGTTTCCACGTAGGAACCAGGTGTAAAACAAAACGTTGTGTCGGTTTCCCTTGGTACGAAGTAACCCTAATATTTTTTTGAAAAAAAAAAGTTTTTTTTTTACGGCATCATAAAGATCACGGAGAAAAACAGAAGTTTCTTGTTGATTGATAGATTTTGTCTTTCAAAATATTTTGCTATGTCTTCTTAATTAGTAAATTAACTTTTGAGAGTGTCAACTTCACATGAAACTTTAACCTTTGTTCTCATAGGCAGTAGTGGTTCTGGCCTCTCTGGTGCCCAGGGCAAAATATGGATTAGCTCCCTTTACTTGGCTCCCAAAAATTTTCAGGACAAATTAAAAAAAAATCATTTGTTAACAAAATTATTTTCAATCTGTTAATTAACCATTTTTTATTATATTTCTCTTAATTTTACTATTATTATTTAATTATTTTAATTTACTTTATTGATTAATTCATAATTTATCGATTACTTTCATTTATCAACTGAGGTCCTTACTTTATTTGAATAGAAATATAATTTCAAAATTACAAAATGATTATAGCCGTTAGATTATGTCTTTGAAATTTTGTGCCCCTAAAATTTCTGTACCCGGGGCAAGTGCCCCCTCTGCCTTTAAAACCGCTTCTGCTCGTAGGCTATATTGAAATAATGCGACAAATAGTATACCCTCATTGAACAGTCGTGTGACAGGTTCACTTGACAAGTTTGGAATATTGTATTTATTCCCCTGGGACATGGCATAGTTTGCTGTTAGAACGGTAATGTAGCCACTGCTTGAGCACTGCTGTTGTGTCCAACTTTGTCAGCGAAGGCGTGGCTGCTATTACGTGGGTGCTGATGAATTATTCTTCGTTAACAAATGAATAAGTTAAAACATAGAACTGAAATAAAATGCTACTACTACTAATATTAACTCACTGCAGCACCAAGCCGCCTGAGGCCAACGCAGCTACGCACGCTCCTCCTGAATTGCTGGATTACTTTTTTTTAAATAATTACTTTTGTATATACTTTTATTTTGTTTCTTTCAGACCTGACCGGCCAGAACACGTAGTACTTATGAAAGAAGCGCCACCCCTTCTAGCAGATAAATTTACCTCAAATGATCTTGGTGGAGATCTCTATCCATTAGCAAGAGGATCTCTACGCTCTATACGAAAGCCGTCCTATGATGTTAGGTCTATAAATAGCGAAGGTGAATATTGAATACATTCTTTTTAAATTAACTAATACAGATCATAGCAGACATTGTATAACGACACTGACAAGGCTGTATCCACGGTGAGGGGTAGAGGGTTTTAAATCCCCCCCGAAATGTTTGCCCGGCTCGTAAAAACGCAACAAATATGAATATAAACAAATTTTTGATGCTTTTTTGAAGTTTTTTTGTACCCCCACCCCAACCAAAAAAAACCTGGATACGGCCCTGCACACTGGATATTTGTTTTTTTGATAAAATAGAAAGTGTTAATTTTTAATATGAAGCATTAATTTTGGATCCCCCTAAACTTTCCACTATTTTATGTTCCTCTCATAATCTATAATCCTATTTATCTTTAGTCTCATATTATCTATAATCCACCTGTTTTTAGGGTTTTATGAACTTGCCCACTTTCCCCTGAAACATATTCCCGAGTGTGTGCCTGCTACCTATGGCCGCTACCAGGGGTACCAATTAGGGCCAGCCCATCCTAAATCTATTGCCCCTCTTGATTTAGAAATGTGCGTTTTTGGTATTTTCATCGAAAAGAGTGAAATTGCCCCGCCCCCTTAGATTAAAAAAAATAACTTTATGCGTAAGAAATATTGGAAAAAGATCTTTGCCACATCTCTAAACTTTTGTTAATTTGTGTCCTTAGCCTCCTGAATTTATATTTCTGCTTAAGGGGTATTTCTGTGGAAAATCTATGTTTAGATAATTTTAGCACCAAGTAAAGATGCGATAACACTCCAAGGAAATTATGGCATCTCGTCATTCTAGTCTTTCCTGTCTTTTTTATCCCTGACCTTTCTTACATTGTTTAAAATTAATTTTACATAGCTACAATTGAATTGCCATAATAAACTTTTTTTTTAATTTCGATTGCTTTTTTGACGTCAGTAGTTCTGGCAAATTTATTGTACAATTCGGTTTCTTTGCTTTTTGATAAGGCTAATTAATGCTAATAAATGGCTTGATCTTTGATAATCATTTTGCTTTGTAAAGTCAGCGATGTGGGCTTAATTGGAACTTTTTCAAAGTTGACTCTGCTTACCTGGGTAATAAATTTGATTGGTTGAATCTGTTCTCATTTATTTCAGTGATCGGTGGTATCATTATCGGAAAAATAAATGAGATAAAAAATATATTGTCAAAGATGGCTGGAATCTACCCCCCGCGGAAAATACCCCACGGTGTTTACCCTCTCCAGATAATACCTCCTCGCAGAAATACCCCCCCCCCGGGGGAAAATAAGGCTTTCCAAATTTGATAATGTTATTTGAGTTTTATTTCCATAGTTATATCCATGACCGTAAAATCCGGCTCTCTCTATGACAAATTTAGGTACTTATGTATTATACGCAACTCACTCAAGTTTACGCTGTGTAAAACACGAGAAAAAACCGGTTTCTTCATTCGTTTCTTTCAGCTTAGTTCCAGACAAGACAAGTTACACAATGGATGGGAAATATAAAATTCGGGCTATATATATATATATATATATATATATATATATATATATATATATATATATATATATATATATATATATATATGCACATATGGGGGGGGGGAGGAGGGTAAGGTATTTGTACAGTTTGAAGTCAGAATACATTTCTTTTCTTTTTATGCAGAATAACTCTAGCTAAAACATTTTGCATTCAGACCCGCTATACTCTACCCCCCCTCCAATGTGCAAATATATTTCCCAAATATGTTTCTAAGGTAACGAAAAAACTAACCAAGAAACCGCTTTGCTCTCAAGTTTTACACATTGCAAACTTGAGGTTGTGGCGTATAATACACAAGTACCGAAATTTTTCATAGAGAGAGCAGGATTTCCCGGTCATGGAAGCAGCAGTAGTTGCATCCTAGTAAAGAGATAACCACAGCCCATAGTAACCAAAAGTGAAAAACGCGTTTTGAAAAAAACTGTCTAGTGAAATAAAATTGCCATCTGACACTGACTTTGGAATGGTAACTACCATTTCGGTCCGTCTTGAAAATTAGAGTTTATTGCGAAAAGAAATTTATGGTTATTTCGTAAAAAAGCCTGGAACCCCTCGAAAACGATGTCAGATCAAAATGAAAGGTGTAGGCTATCATTGGAATCAGCATGGTTGAAAACCTAATTCAGGCCCATTACAGTCCCCTTCTCCTGTTTGTTTGTTTTTTTTTCGCTTTTTTTTCGTTTTTTTTTCAGTAGGCCTAGCAGGCTGCTAGAACATCATAGAGAGATGAATAATGGCTTCAAATTGGCTTCAAAAGCTATATCTCATATCTACGTCTTTTTATCAATTCCACCATCTGCAAGTGCCCTATGGCACTAAAATGGCAGCATAACTTTTTGTGCCATTTCTCATTGTGTTGCTCTAGCACCAGAACATCCCAGACAGATTTTTTATAGCTCATATATAAAAAATATTGCCCATATCTACGTTCCTCGTATAAATTCCACAATCTGCAAGTTCCAAATGGCACTATAAACGGCACTTTTGCTGCCATGTCTCAAGTGGAGAAGCTAGCAGAGCAAGTGCAAGTGGGCTAGCAGAGCTTATAAGCGATGTTTAAAGCTTATTTGAAAGCTTTTGCTCATATCTATGCGCTTTTTTTTAAAACAAGTCTACCATTCGTAAGTGCGAAGTAGCACTGAAAACAGTACTTTGGGTACCACTTCTTAAGTGGAAAAGCTCTGAAATACAAAACAGATAGTATTGTAATAGTTGTACTCAATTAAAAGCTATTGCTTATATTTCTAGGGTTTTACAAGTTCTACCATGTATTAGATTTCTTAGATTTCAATGGTAACTAGTTTCTGGGAGAATTTGCAATGAACACTTTGTCACTTTTAGTTTTTTACGAATCTTTTTATTAGTAAAGCCGTAGAATAAATAGTTGAAATTACTAAAAATACTTTAGCGTAAAGAGCGAGGCATTAGGAGGAGGTGAGCCCCTCATATGGATAATAATTTCTGTTCGTTTTAAGTTTTAATGTTGCTACTTATTTCAAGCTGAAAAAACTTTTCATATTTATTTTTTCAATGTTTTTTTTTTAAATAATGCTAGTAAATCCTGCGCTCCCTTCATGGAAATTTCTTTCCCCATGACAAATTCCTCGATGGCCAGCATATTCCCCTCTTCTCAACCCATCCCCCCACCCAAAAATCCTCCTGAAAACGCCTGTACACTTCCCAATAACCATTACTATATGTAAGCACTGGTCAAAGTTTGTAACTTTTAGCCCCTCCCATGGGGACTTTTGGGGAGTAAATCGTCCTGAAAGACATAGTTATAAGGTTTTTCGACTACGCTGAATAAAATGGCTATCTCAGAATGTCGATCCATTGACTTTGGGAAATTAATTAGCGTGGGAGGCTAGGTGCCCTCCAGTTTTTTGGTCACTTAAAAAGGGCACTAGAACTTTTCATTTCCGTTAAAATGAGCCCTTTCGCAACATTCTAGGACAACTGGGTCGATGCGATCACCCCTTGGGAAAAAAAAAAACAAAAAAAAAAAAAAAACAAACAAATAAACACGCATCCGTGATCTGCCTTCTGGCAAAAAATACAAAATTCCGCATTTTTGTGGAAAACATTTTTGTTGGCTCGTAACTTTTGATGGGTAAGACTAAACTTGGTTAAACTTATATATTTAAAATCACCAATAAAATGCGATTCTTTTGATGTAGCTATTGGTTCCAAAATTCCATTTTTTAGAGTTTTGGTTACTACCGGATCGCTCCTTACTTCAGTTCGTCACCACGAACTGTTTGATCACAGTCCCCTCCTTGAACAACAAGGAAAATCACTTTTTGCATCGGTAGCCTTGACCAGTCTGTCGTTTTATGGCACTTGGTATTTAGCGATCAAGTGACATATAGCGATCACGAATCCTATCGGTCTGTCGGTCTGTCCGTGTCTTTCCCAGTTTTGCAACTTTAGGTACTTCCAGGTGAGTTAGGACGATGAAATTTGGCAGGCGTATCAGGAACCAGACCAGATTAAATTAGAAATTGTCATTGACCATCTAGGGGGAGGGGAGTGGGGGAACGGTTAAATCGGAAAAATTAGAAAAAAACTAGGTATTTTTAACTTACGAACGGGTGATCGTATCTTAATGAAATTTTATGTTTGGAAGAATATCGTGTCCCAGAGCTTTTATTTTAAATGTCGACATGATCCGGTGACATTGGGGGGAGTTGGGAAGGGGACCTAAAATCCTGGAAAACGTTTAGAGTGGATGGATCGGGACGAAACTTTCTGGGGAAAATAAGCATAAGT
This sequence comes from Artemia franciscana, assembly GCF_032884065.1. NCBI lineage: Eukaryota > Metazoa > Arthropoda > Branchiopoda > Anostraca > Artemiidae > Artemia > Artemia franciscana. The sequence continues at coordinate 23,582,214 of NC_088863.1, read as the reverse complement.
CCTGGATACATTGACATAACCCGAACAGATCCGCTCTCTTTGGGGGAGTTGGGGGGGAAGGTTAATTCTAAAAAAATAGAAAAATGAGATATTTTTAACTAGCGAAGGAGTGATCGGATCTTCATGAAACTTCATATTTAGAAGGATCTCGTAACTCAGATCTCTTATTTTAAATCTCAACCGGATCCAGCGTCATTGGGGGGCGTAGTTGGGGGAGGGGACTGGAAATCTTATAAAATACTTAAAGCGGAGAGATTAGGATGAAACTTGGCGGGAAGAATAAGCACAAGTCCAAGATATGTGACGGAAATAACCAGACTGGATCCGCTGTCTTTGGTGGAGTTTGGAGGGGGGCGGGTAATTTGGAAAAATAGAAAAAATAAGGCATTTATAACTTACGAACGGGTGATCAGATCTTAATGAAATTTGATCTTTAGAAGGATTTTGTGCTTTAACTCTCATTTTAAATCCCGACCAGATCTGGTGACATTGGGGGGAGCTGGAGGGGGAAACCGAAAATCTTGGACCATGCTTAGAGTGGAGATATGGGGATGAAACTTGATGGGAAGAATAAGCACAAGTTATAGATATGTGATTGACATAATTGAAACGGATCCGTTCTCTTTAGAGGAGCTGGGGGCTGTTAATTTGGAAAAATCAAAAAAATTGAGGTATTTTAACTTAGAAACGGATGACCGGATGTTAATGAAATTTGATGTTTAGAAGGAACTCATGTCTCAGAGCTCTTATTTCAAATCAAGATTAACGTAACCGGGCTGGATCCGCTCTCTTTGGGGAGTTTGGGGGATGGGTTCAGTGATTTGGCGAGTTTGGTGCTTCTGGACGTGCTAGGACGATAAAAATTGGTAGGCGTGTCAGGGAGCTGCACAAATTGACTTGATAAAATCGTTTTCTCAGATTCAACCATCTGGGGGGCTAAAGGGAGAGAAAAAATTAGAAAAAGTTAGGTATTTATAATTTACGAGTGGGTGATCGGATCTTAATGAATTTTGATATTTAGAAGGACATCGTGACTCGGAGCTCTTATTTTAAATCCTGACCGGCATTAATCTTCTGATTTTCCTTTTAAAGCAATCTATTGATTCTTAGAATATTGCCAGAGCTCATATCATATGAGCTCTTGGCTCTTCCGACCTCGTCACAAGTGCCATATGAGCTCTTAGCTCTTGTTTTTTTTTCTTTTCTTTCCTAGGCCTGAGGGGTTACCAGAATATCATAGAGAGATGCTTAATGACTCATTGAAAAGTTATTTCTCGCAACTACGTACTTTTTACAAATTCTGCCTTCTGCAAGTGCTATATGGAACTAAAATGACACTTTTTGTGCCATTTCTCAAGGGGTGGCACTAGCAGGCTACCAGAATGGCGTAGATAGGTTTTTTATAGCTCATATAAAAGATATTGCTCATATCTACGTTCTATCTATAGTTTTCACCATCTGGAAGTTCCAAATGACACTAAAAACAGCACTTTGGCGTCATGTCAAGTGGAAAAGCTTGGGCTATTGGGCTAGCAGAACTTATAAGAGTGATGTTTAATGGCTCATTGAAAGCTATTGCTCATGTATACGGCTTTTTTTTTGTCGATTTTACCATTCGTAAGTGCGATATAGCACTAAAAATAACATTTTTGGTGCCACTTCTTAAGTGGAAAATCTCTGAAGTACAAAATAGGTACTATTTTGATAGTTATATTCAAAGACCCTTAACTGGAGGTTTACAAGAACCCCTCCCCTACATTCCCCCTCCCAACCCTCTTAGTAAGTTTCATAAATCGTCTGTTCATCAGTAAGCTTCTGAAAAGTTAGCAGGCTACAACACCATTGTACATATATGTTTAATGGCTTAATTAAAAGATATTGCTTATATATCTAGAGTTTTAAAAATCTACCCTTTATTAGATTTCACAGATTTCAATGTTAACTAGTTTCAGGTGAGAATTTGTAATGGACTCTGCCATGGTTTTAATTGTTTTAAAAAGTAGAATTGTGGCAAAAAGTCAAACTTTAGCGTAAAGAGCGAGGGATTGTGGAGGGGACAACCCATTTCATATACGGAGTAATTTCTGTTCGTTTTAAGTTTTAATGTCGCTCCTTACTTTCAGCTAAAAAAATTATTTTTTTTTTAAATTTAATTTCTGAACGTTTTTGAATTAATGCATGTTTGGTTTTGGCTCTCCGCACATAAATTATTAAAATGAAATTTGCATATTAATTCCTTTTTTGGCTAAATGGCTTTCTCTTAGTTTTGATCAGATGATTTTGAGAAATAAGGGGTGAGGAAGGAGACCTAGTTGCTTTGTAATTTTTCGGTTACTTAAAAAGGCAACTAGAACTTTTAATTTTAACGAACGTTTTTATTAGTAAAAAATATGCGTAACTTAAGAATTAACTTACGTAACAAACTTTCATAACCTTATATTTTTATTATGTATACGAGGGGGTTTGTACCCTCGTTAATACCTCGCTCTTTACACTAAATTGTAAGTTTTGTCCCAATTCTTTAAGCATGACCCCTGAATCAGAAAGGCCGTAGAATAAATAGTTGAAATTACTAAAAATACTTTAGCATAAAGAGCAAGGTATTAGTCTCCTCCTAAATACCTCGCTCTTTATGCTAAAGTATTTTTAGAACCCCTCATATGCGTAATAATCTCTGTTCGTTTTAAGTTTCAACGCTACTTCTTCCTTTCATTTGGAAAAAACGTTTTCATGTTTATTTTTCATTGTTTTCTTATAGTAATGCTAGAGAATCCTGCGCCCTTGTCATTGAATTTTTCTTCCCCCATGGCAGATTCCTCCAAGGAAAGATCCTCCAACATAGCCCCCTCTCCTCAGCCCCACCCCCAAATAAAATAAAATCCCCCTGAAAACGTCTGTACACTTCCCAATAACCATTACTATATGTAAACACTGGTCAAAGTTTGTAACTTGCAGCCCCTCCCCCAGGGATTGTGGGGGAGTAAGTCATCCCCAAAGACATAGTTATTATGGTTTTCGACTATGTTGAACAAAATGGCTATCTCAAAATTTTGATCCGTTGATTTTGGGAGAAAAATGAGCGTGGGAGGGGGCCTAGATGCCCTCCAAATTTTTTGGTCACTTAAAAAGGGCACTAGAACTTTTCATTTCCGTTAGAATGAGCCCTCTTGCGACATTCTAGGACCACTTGGTCGATACGATGACCCCTGGGAAAAAAAAACAAAACAAAAAAACAAACAAATAAACACGCACCCGTGATTTGTCTTCTGGCAAAAAATACAAAATTCCACATTTTTGTAGATAGGGGCTTGACACTTCTACAGTAGGGTTCTCTGATACGCTGAATCTGATGGTGTCATTTTCGTTAAGATCCTACGACTTTTAGGGGGTGTTTCCCCCTATTTTCATAAATAAGGCAAATTTTCTCAGGCTCGTAACTTTTGATGGGTAGGACTAAACTTGATGAAACTTATATATTTAAAATCAGCATTAAAATGCGATTCTTTTGATGTAGCTATTGATATCAAAATTCAATTCTTTAGAGTTTTGGTTACTATTGAGCCGGGTCGCTCCTTACTACAGTTCGTTACCACGAACTGTTTGATTACTTTTCAGATAAAAAGCTATTTTTGCAAATGTGACGCACTCTTTTTTAAAGTATATCCCAGGAAGGCTCATTTTAAACCTATTAATCATATCGACATGTTTTTTATCAATTTTGCCATCCATAAGTGCCAAATACCACTAAAAACGACACTTTTGGTGCCACTTCGTAAGTGGAAGAGTTTGGAAGCATAAATGGTACCATTGCAGTAATTATGGTCCAAAGCCCTTAACTGGAGGTTTATGAGAACCCCTAACATATACTCGCCCTCCAGACCGTCTTAGTAAGTTTTATAAATCGCCTACTCATCTTAAAAGTAAAAGATTATTGAAAAAACGAATTAAATAAAACTTAAAACTTTTCAACTAAAAATCTACCAAAAATTAAGTTTGAATGATCAACAGTTATGAATTGAACCTTCAGACTTCACTTTGCGATGGAGCCTTAGTGCTAGTTCTAACGGCGGTAATTGCGGGGAATGGACGTCCTTGCCTCCTTAGCCCCTGCCTAGGTTTTTAAAAACATCTTTTTTTGGGATTTTCATTGGGAAAGGCACTGTTTCCCCCCAAAAATGGAGGAAACAAACGAAAGTGCACTTTGTGAGGATTTGCTATCAAGTCAAACTTATAAAAGTGATTAGGTATAAATATAAGTGTTTAAATGAACCCTTAAACAGCTTTCTTTTGTTACAGCAGTCTTCTAGTTTCTATTAGTCAATAGGCGATTTATAAGGCACTGTCTTCATTACGGCTCTTTCAGGCGAAGTCGGCCGAGTAAAAACAGCTTTTAGCCCATCGAAAAACAAACGTTCTTGAAAAACATGTACTGTTTTGTGAAGTATGGATGATGAACTTTCATATAGTTCATGGTAACGAAGTGTAGTAAGGAGCGACCCGGCTCAATAGTAACCAAAACTCTAAAAAACGGAATTTTGATACCAGTAGTTACATCAAAAGAATTGCATTTTAATGCTGATTTTAAATATATAAGTTTCATCAAGTTTAGTCTTACCCATCCAAAGTTAAGAGCCTGAGAAAATTTGCCTTATTTTAGAAAATAGGGGAAACACCCCCTAAAAGTAAAAGAATCTTAAAAAAATTACACCATCAGATTCAGAGTATCAGAGAACCCTATTGTTCAAGTTTCAAGCTCCCATCTACAAAAATGTGGAATTTTGTATTTTTTGCCACACTTACTCCCCCAGTCCCCGTTGGAGGGGCTGCAAGTTACAAACTTTGACCAGTGTTTACATATAGTAGTGGTTATTGTGAAGTATACAGACGTTTTCAGGGGGATTTGTTGGTTGGGGGAGGGATTCAGAGGAGGGGGTTATGTGGGGAGGAACTTTATACGGAGGAATTTGTCATGGAGGGAAGAAAATTTCCATGAAGGGGGGAAGGCCGGATTTTCTAGCATTATTTAAAAAAAACAATGAAAAATTAAAAAGTTTTTTCAACTGAAAGTAAGGAGCTACATTAAAACTTAAAACGAACAGAAAATATTACGCATGTAAGCGGTTCACCTCCTCCTAATGCCTCACTCTTTACGGTAAAGTATTTTTTTGTAATTTTAACTATTTATTCTACGGCCTTTGTGATTCAGGTCATTCCTAAGGAATTGGGACACAATTTAAGCTTTAGTGTAAAAAGTGAGGTACTGACGAGTGGGCGAACCCCCTCATATACGTAATAAAAACCTACGAATATAGAAGTTCGTTACGTAAGCTAACTCGTAAATTACGTATATCTTTTACTAATGAAATGTTTGTAAAAAACTAAAAGTTCTAGTTGCCTTTTTAAGTAACCAAAAAATTGGAGGGCAACTAGGTCTCCTCCCCCGCTCCTTTTTTCTCAGAATCGCTCGAGCAAAACTATAAGAAATTCATTTAGCTAGAAAAATAAATATGCAAATTTCGTTTTAATTATTCTTGCGCGGAGAGCCGAAATCAAAACATGCATTAACTCAAAGACTTTCAGAAATTAAATAAGTAAAAAAGTTTATTTTTAGCTGAAAGTAAGGAGCGACATTAAAACTTAAAACAAACAGAAATTACTCCGTATATGGAGAGGGTTGTTCCCTCCTCAACGCCCGCTCTTTACGCTATAGTTTTTACTGTTTTAAAAAGTAGAGTTGAGAGAAAGAATCAAACTTCAGCGCAAAGAGCGGGGCGTTGAAGAGGGTTTTTAGGGCCCTTTCATATACGGAGTAATTTCTGTCGTTTTAAGTTTTAATGTCGCTCCTTACTTTCAGTTAAAAAAAGCTTGTTTTATTTTATTTAATATGTTCTAGATTGAAAGGTTTTCTTAGCTGTCAAGGTTGTCTGCAGTATTTTATAGAGGTGTCTTATCTCACCTAGATCGGTGATAATTAGAATTTATACTGAAAATAAGTATTCAACTGAAAGTAAGAAGTGGCATTAAAACTTAAACTCAAACATACGTTATTCTGGATCAGTAAAAAAGATCACGAGAGCATTGTTTCTGCTTTAAATTTCAATAAAAAATGAACAGAGATTAATTTAAAAAACAAAGTTTTTCCGAGGGAACTAAAGAGCGAAGTTGAAACTTAAAATTGACAAAAATTATTACTTCACAGCCTATCTGATATACATTAATGGAACTAGTACAAATAAACCAACTAAATATGTTTTCGGGTTATAACGAAATTATGTTTCGGATTATAGAAAACTAGCGCTTTACTGAAAACACAAAATAATATAGGAGTTTTGATATTTAAACAGTAAAAGTAAACCAATTAAGAACAACTTTTACAGAACAAGAGTATTATCAATCCCTTTAGGATCTATCCCTTTAAGATAAATCAACAATCCATTTAGGATTGTTACTTTATTTTTTTTTTTCGTTGAACTTGTATCACTTCTGCACAATAGCTCAGTTCAATGACTGGCTCTTGTTTTGGCTCTGAATAGGGCAGGTCTACAAACTAGCTTTGGAATTCGTATCATAGCTTGAAATTCACTGTTGTGTAAAGAGAAATAACAGGATTTCCAGAGTTCAAATTACATCTTATTTGATCTACTAAAGTATATTTGATCTAGTAAAGTAAGTGTAATACTAAAGTATATTTCTTATAATTTAAGATTGTATATGTGTTATAGCTGGCGAGACCAAAATGCTACCGGGTATTATCCAATATTTCTGTATCCTGTTCAATTACTTTGTGGCTATTAATAAAATACTTAATTTTACACTTATGTTTTTAAGATAATTTTTAAATGTATACTGAAAGCTACTGATATCACAATTTCGTGTAAGACTTTGAAAAGATTTATAGATTAGTTTATTGTTGTCAAGCTACATACTCACTTTTGACTCCCAAATCAATATTCCTGTTTGTTATACCTGACCTTTGTGTTTTCAGTAAAGTGCTAGTTTTATATAATACTAAAAGCATTGGGAAACATAATTAGTTGGTTTATTTGTACTAGTTTTATTGATATATATTCGATAGGCTGTGAAGTAATAATTTTTGTCCGTTTTAAGTTTCAACTTTGCTCTTTGCTTCCCTTGGAAAAACTTTGTTTTTTTTTAAAATTAATATTATTTAAAAACGATCGGAAATTAGATTAATAAAAACAAGTTTTTTCAACTGAAAGCAAGAAGCAACATCAAAACTTAAAACGAACAGAAACTATTACGTATATGAAAGGAGTTGACCCTTCCACAAGACCTCGCTGTTTACGCTAAAGGTTCGACTTTCTGTCTTAATTCTTTAAGAACGATTTCTGAAATAGAATTGCGGGTTATTTTGAACGATAAGCTTTGTTTTAAAATTCTACAAAAAACAATATAGCGTAAAGAGCAAGGTCTTGAGGAGCAGGCAACGCTTTCATATGCGTAATAATTTCGGTTCTTTTTAAGGTTTGCTGTAGCTCCTTACTATTAGTCGAAAAATCGTGTTTTTAAATTTAATTTCTGATCGGTTTTAAGTAATACCGGGAAATCTGGATTTGACTTGCCTCAAGCTAAGCTGAAAGAAACTCGAGTTTTACACAGTGTAAACTTGAGTGAGTGACATATAATAAACAAGTACCAAAATCCCCCCTCCCTACGGAAAGTAATAAAACAAACCTAAATAAAAATTTTAAATTTGGAAAGCCTTATTTTTCATGGGGGGTATTTTTTTTTGGGGGGGGGAGGGTAAACGCTTAGAACCATTATCAAAGATGGCGTTGTATTGCTATCAAATAGTTCTGCGCGATTTTTTTGGAGGATGGTGGGGTGGGTGAATGGAGCATTTTATCAAACCGCTAAACAAAACACGTGAATTGTATATGAAAACGGTAAGAAATTTAGGTAAGGAATATCAGAAACAAAATGTTTGGAGGGTAAGGGTTAGTAGTAGTTCTAGACCTCATAATCAAAGGGGGGGGGGCAACTGCCCACCCCTTGGCAGTGACGTCAATTTCTGCTCAAATACGCAGGTTTTCGGAACCCAAATCATAACACTTTTGGATATCATATTTTACCTTGGGTATTTTACAATTATAATTTTCGCAGAAGACATTAAAATATCTCTGAGACAAAAACGTAGTTCTCTTGACTATATAGTAGAAATTTGGTTGTCGCCCTCAAAACTTATCTTGCATCGTGTATTTAATGGAACGCTTTACTGAAAACCCCGGAGACATATAATCTGACTCCACTCCCTCGTTTTGGCACTGTGAATATAATCTTAAGTGTGTAATCTATATATATATATATATATATATATATATATATATATATATATATATATATATATATATATATATATATATATATATATATATATATATATATCATGAAAAGAGAAATCACCAATGCTACAGCACAAACACAAAAAAAAAAAAAAAAAAAAAAAAAAAAAAAAAAAAAAAAAAAAAAAAAAAAAAAAAAAAAAAAAAAAAAAAAAAAAAAAAGAGACAGAAGGAGAAAAGGAAGACTGTTTTCCTAAATTAGTGATTAATATAGACCAGCACTTGAATGAGGCCTTAACCCTACTCATCCATACAATCACATAGGTCAAACAGCATAGCCACACACAATCAACCATAAAGAATAATCCATGGACAGGCAGTCATGTCGTCAATAAGTATAAGTCGTCATTTACCAAACAATATATATATTTATATATATATATATATATATATATATATATATATATATATATATATATATATATATATATATAAATAAGTTGTCTGTGTGTGTGTGTGTGTGTGTCAGTCGACACACAAACATGACGTCATGTTTGTCGACTGACGAAATTAAAGACCGGGACATCGGGACACAAATGACGACCGGGACACTCAAAGAGAAAGCGACCGGGACACAAGGAATGTTCGATTAGCAATCACCATCAACAAAGCACCGGGACACAGGGAATATAAATGACGACCAGGACACTCAAAGAGAAATTACAGACCGGGACACCGGAACACAAATGACGACCGGGACAAAAATGACGACCGGGACACCGGGACACAGGGAATATAAATGACGACCGCGACACTCAAAGAGAAATTACAGACTGGGACACCGGGACACAAATGACGACCGGGGCACAGGGAACCAACAACAACGGGGACGCCGGGGGGCACAGGAGGATATATAAATGACGACGGGGGCACAGGGAATGTTCGATTAGCAATCACCATCTACAAAGCTCAAGGGCAATCATTAGAATAATGAGGTATAGATCTGAATACAGATTGTTTTACCCATGGAAAATTATATGTTGCATGTTCAAGAGTCGGTAAACCCGACAATCTATTTATATGCACAGACAATGAGACAGCCAAGAATGTTGTATATTCGCAAGTTTTACGTAGTTAAAAATATATTTATATATATCTATATTCACAGGTGGGACACTGGGACACAACTACAATGGCGCGTAACCAATATGGCGCGTAACGACTTACGCGCGCGGGGGGGCTTGGGGGGGGTGCGAAGCGCCCCCACCAACTAGGTGTTGGGGTGGCGCGAAGCGCCACCCCAATAGCTAGTAGCAATATATAATTTTAGAGGTTTAGTAAAATCATGTGGGTAAACCAAATAAAAGATGGGCCAAAACGAAGATATTTCACGTGCATGTTCAGCTAGACATTATTGTCTTGGTATAGTCATTTTCGACCAATTACAATTTGCTCTCTCTTTTTGGCCTTATTGGTCTAGAGTGATGATGGCTGGAAATGGATGACCATCTAAGCGCACATGTAAACGGGGCTAATAGTGGACTAAAGCCTACCTGAAAATGTCTTGTGGTAGCTTATGGTAGTTATGGTAGCTAATAGTGGACTAAAGCCTACCTGAAAATGTCTTGTGGTGTGGTAGTTTATGTTAAATTATGATTAATGTTATATTTAATATGGCTCATTGTTACATTTAACTTTAAAGATCCTCCTGTATGCTTGGCTAGAGGGGCGGGAAAAAAAAATCTGAGACAATTTATGACCTTCCCATAATTTATTGGATTCTTCATGCAATTTATCTTTTTATTGTGTGTTGGCCACCTTTTTAATTGGAGTGGCAAAAGTAATAAAATTTTTATGCAGATTTAACAATATTATGCCAGTCCTTTGGTGGTGTAGTGGGTTTTATCTTAACTTGGTAACAGGGACAACAGGGTTCAAACCCAACTGTCGGAACATTCAACAGGGCCGACTCAAGAACCTTAGAAGTCAAGAAACGTTGTTAATCCGATGCAACAGAAAACAAAATATAAAATTTAAGGTATATCTAATGTCTGAGGGAGCACAAACGGCTCAGAATCTGAAAGCCTTAGAACGTTTTTTCTCTTGTTTTTACGATGGTTATGTTTAGATAAAAACCAGACGAGAATTGTTTTTTTTTATTCTTATTCTATATTTTTTCGAATAATTGAGTTTTTCATATCTGGTTCGGTTTTTTTCAAACTTTTTCTGTATTTTAAGGATTTTCTTTGCTAATAACAAGATGGGTGAAAATACCACCAGAATAAACGAGAACTTTCATCCACAGCCTGTTTTTATCTCCCTGAAACCTGGTATCCATTCACCTGAAATCGATTTCAAAGGGGAGAAATCCTTTCAAGATTCACCCTAAAAAGGAAATCCATAGGGATAGGGGGGGATTAGTAATTTAGGATTTCCCAAATAATTTGAAGTTTTCACCTCTCTGGCCTCTGTTTTTGCGGATTCTATTGGGCTACAGGACTCAAGTACTAAAATAGCACGTGATTTAATTTAAATCCTTTGCCAAAACAGAGTCTCAGAATAGTATTTCGTTCGAAAATTGGTGATCACTCCAGTAATTCTTAAACGTTATATCAGACATAATTTAGGACTATGCCAAATAGCTTTAATGTTTTCACCTGTCCTGCCTATATTTTTGCAGATTCTAATCGGCAAAAGGAATCTAATGCTAAAATAGCACGTGGTTTAATTCAGGTTGGCAGTTTGTTGGATCTGAGCCTTTGCTGGAACAAAAGGATGTATTCAATTATGTTCTTTTCTTCTTCAATGTAATCTTGTTTCTTTGGCTATCTTTTTGCGGGGAATTTTGGAAACATTAAAGCAGCATTTGGTAGATTGAAAAGACGAAAGGGATTAATTACTTTTAAGAATATTCTTATTTTCATGAGTTCTGTAAATAATTTCTGTGTAAAATAATTGATTTTTTTCCTTTTTTTAGTTTTCTTTTAGTTTTTAATTTTTTCAGTTTTTTTTTTCAGTTTTTATGGCACTTGATATTGATCAAGTGACATATAGCGATCGCAAATTCTGTCTGTCTGTCTGTCCCGGTTTTGCTACTTCAGGCACTTCCAGGCAAGCTAGGACGATGAAACTTGGCATGGGTATCAGGGGCCGGACCAGATTAAGTTAGAAATAGTTCCCAATTTTACCATCTGGGGGGAGTGGGGGGCCGGTTATTTCAGAAGAAATAGAAAAAATGAAGTATTTTTAACTTACGAACGGTGATGGGATCTTAATGAAATTTGATGTTTGGAAGGATATCCTGTCTCAGAGCTCTTATTTTAAATCCCGACCAGATCCGGTGACATTGGGGGGGGAGTTGGAGAGGGGACCTAAAATCTTGGAAAAAGCCTAGAGTGGAGGTATCGGGATGAAACTTGGTGGGTAAAATAAGCATAAGTCCTAGATCCGTTATTGACATAACCGGAACGGATCTGCTCTGTTTGGGGGAGTTGGGGTGGGGGGTTAATTCTGAAAAATTAGAAAAATGACGTATTTTTAACTTATGAAGGAGTGATCGGATCTTAATGAAATTTGAAGTTTGGAAGGATACCGCGTCTCAGAGCTCTTATTTTAAACTCTGCTTGGATCCGGTGACATTGGGGGATTAGAGGGGGGGACCTAAAATCTTGGAAAACACTTAGAGTGGAGGGTTCGGGATGAAACTTGATGGGAAAAATAAGCAAAAGTCATAGATACGTGATTGACATAACCGAGACGGATCTGCTCTCCTTGGGGGAGTGGGGGGGAGGGTTAATTCTGAAAAATTAGAAAAATGAGGTATTTTTAACTTACGAAGGTGTGATCGGATCTTAATGAAATTTGATGTTTGGAAGCATATCATGTCTCAGAGCTCCTATATTGAATTTCAACCTTATCTGGTGAAGGGGATGTTGGGGGAGCGGAACCTAAACTCTTGGAAAATTCTTAGACTGGAGGGATCTGGATGAAACTTGGTGGGAAAAATAAGCACAAGCCCTAGATACGGGATTGACATAACCGGAACGGATCTGCTCTCTTTGGGGGAGTTGGGGGGAGGTTAATTCTAAAAAATTAGAAAAAATGAGGTATTTTTAACTTGCGACAGAGTGATCGTATCTTAATGAAATTTCATATTTAGAAGGATCTCGAAATTTAGATCTCTTATTTTTTATCCCGACCGTGTCCGGTGTCATTAGGGGGGGGGGCGAAAATCTTGGAAAACGCTTAAAGCGGAGAGATCAGGATGAAACTTGGTGGAAAGAATAAGCACAAGTCCAAGATAGGTGACTGACATAACCGGACCGGATCCGCTCTCTTTGGTGGAGTTGGGTGTGGGGAGTAATTCGGAAAAATTAGAAAAAATGAGGTATTTGTAACTTACGAACGGTTGATTAGATCTCAATGAAATTTGATATCTAGAAGGATCTTGCGCTTTAAAACTCATTTAAATCCCGACCAGATCCGGTGACATTGAAGGGAGTTGGAGGGGGAAGCCGGAATTCTTGGAAAACGTGAAATCGAGGTGACCGGATCTTAATGAAATTTGATATTTAGCAGGAACTCATGTCTCAGAGCTCTTGTTTTGAATCCCGACCAGATCTGTTTACATTGGGGAGAGCTGGAGGGGAAAACCAGAAGTCTTGGAAAATGCTTATAAATGTCGTAGATACGTGACCGACGTAACCGGACTGGATCCGCTCTCTTTGAGGGAGTTAGATGTTGGGGTTTAGCGCTTTGGCGAGTTTGGTGCTTCTGGACGTGCTAGGACGATGAAAATTGGTAGGCGTGTCAGGGAGCTGCACAAATTGACTTGATAAAGTCTTTTTCCCAGATTCGACCATCTGGGGCGAGGGGGGCTAAAGGGAGAGGAAAAAATTGTAAAAAAGAGGTATTTATAACTTACGAGTGGGTGATCATATCTTAATGAATTTTGATATTTAGAAGGACATCGTGACTCAGAGATCTTATTTTAAATTCTGACCCGCATTAAGCCTATGATTTTTCTTTTAAAGCAATCTATTGATTCTTAGAATTTTGCTAGAGCTCATACCATATGAGCTCTTGGCTCTTGACTCTTCCGACCTCGTCACAAGTGCCATATGAGCTCTTAGCTCTCGTTTTCTATAGAAGATAGTTTTTTTATGTTTTTTTTTTCTTTTTAATTTTCTTTTTGTTTGTTTTCCCTTTTTGTTAGTTTTCTTTTAGTATTTTTTCAGTTTTTTAGTTTCTTTTCTTTTTTTATTTTTTCCTTTTTTTTATAGAAGACAGTGTAACAGACGGACAGACAGAAGATAGTGTAACAGACAGACACTATATATATATAGTATATACTATAGACACTATATATATATATATATATATATATATATATATATATATATATATATATATATATATATATATATATATATATATATATATATATATATATATATATATATATATATATATATATATGTGTATATACTAAACATTCAAAATTGCTTGTTTTGAACGTGTCATTGCTTAATTGTCCCTGAACCCCGGGGATCGGAGTGAAAGCTAGCAAAGATATAGACTCTTCAATAGCTGCACTAATGACCTTTTCATTAATAAATCATTTAAGGGCTAAAGAATTGCAAAAAAAGAATGGGTACTTTCCGGTTATTGGCAACACATTCAAGAATTACGCTTAGGTTACATCTCAGAAAAATGGTTTCATAGCTACAAAAACAAGTGGTGGATGATACAATGCATTGAACATAGACAGAATGCATTGGACTTGTATAGTTTGGGCTATATATTTGCAAATTAGGGGGGATTGGGGTTAGGTTGGGTTACGTTAGGTTGGGTTTTCATAATTTTGTTTCTAAAGTCATATTTTAGCATCATCTTTTGTTATACTCCATTGGGATTAACCTAACTTAACTTCTTGGGTATGTTTCCAATAACCGACCAGTACCAAAGAATGTTTGATTGAAAATGAGCTAGAATTTATACATTTAAAATATATTGTTGGCTATCCTATTGTCCTTTTCCACCAACCGTCTAGGGCTAAGCGAAAAGCAGGTCGCCCGCGGTTGGGGTGGGAGGATGTCGTAAAGAAAGATTTAACGGAAAGGAGAACCGCCTGGGAGGATAAATGAGGGAGGCTTTCAATAAATTGGGACGGAGGAGGAGCGTGCGTAGCTGCGTTGGCGTCAGGCGGCTTGGTGATGCTGTGATTTGTTTTTAGTAGTAGTAGTAATAGTGGACTGTCTTTACATCCTGACGGGTTGACTTTTAAATAAATTCTGCAGACTAACAAAGCTTATGCTCAGCCATGAAAAAAGAAAAAAAAAAGACAAAAAGAAGACAGTCATGCTATCTCGCAATATGAACGAAGTTTGTTAAAGTTTGTTTTCGATTCATGATGGTAGAAGCTCAGCAACTGCAATGTCAGGTACTTTTCATACAATAAAGGCTAAGATTTTTGGGGGAATTGTTATACATGGCCCATCTTTTATTTATTTTTTTTTTGCCCCCAGGATTTCATTAAGCCTCAAAAATCACGTAACGCTTTTATACTCATAGGACTTCACAGAGCCAAAACCACGGGATGGGGCGTCAGATGCTACGAAAAGTACGTTTCTGAATAGATTAATTGAATTTTCAAAATGTTTATCTTTTTTCCAGCAGTTTTTTTCTATGAGATGGGTACCTCGAATGGTCTTAGGGATAGATCCTGTATCTCCTCTCTGTTTAAAATTATATGTCTCTTGAATCTACTAAACTTGCAACAAATCACTAGTTTTCTCAAAAAACTCCAGTAGATGACACCTCAATGAGGCTTCAAAGACTTCAGTTTGTTAAAAAAAAGAAAGAAACAAAATGGCTCTCCATGGCTCTAAGAATGTGTACATGAATTTTTTGGGACGGAAGGGGCCCATCATTCGGGAAGAGGGGTTAAATTTGAATACAAGCAAGAAACTGACAAATATTTTATCCAAGATGTTGTGAATGAAAAAAATCGTGGGTTTTTGTCGAATGTGGGGGGGGGGCTACGACCCCTTACGTATTTTTGTCTAAAAAGTTAGGAATCCTAAACGGCTCATACTTGATACCGAAATATCTTGCTTGTAAAAGTTAATGTCTGAGATGTTTGAATTTTGCATCTCTTTGAAGATTTGATGAAGTTTCGAAAAATTATACGAGAAGAGAAGCTTAAATAGTGCTTTCTGGTTCTTATTTGCCCATAAGAATAGGTAGGGGCGTTGGAGATGTTCCTTTTTTTTAATAGATTTTATCGGTCCAATATATTATTGTATACTTAGAAATGGATAATTCCGCTACTTAACTACATCCCAGACCCGTATACGGACATCAGTTTTTTTTTGGGGGGGGGGGGGGTATTCGTAAAAGCAACAAAACGGTTTGAATTTGATTTTGATTAAAGAAATGGGTATGGAATCCTTATAAATAGGTCACAAAATATATGCACTTTGAAAATTTTCCAAGTATGAAGTCGGATTGACAACAAAAGATTTCCGGTTATCTATTACGAGAAGTAAAAACAACTATATACGTTTGGCTTTATCCTCTTTGATAAATTTTCAGAGAGAAACCAGGGGAAAAACTCTTAAAGGCCTATTGACTGCTAATTATCGTTGATGCCTTGGAAAATCCAATTCAGAAGGGAACTAATTATTGTTTCGTTCTTAGTCGTCTTATCTTTTCTCCGAAACTTTTCCTCCTCGAAGCACAGAAGCGTGGAAGAATATTGATTGTCATCGTTGTGTCAAATCGAATAAACAGTTATCGATGAAGCTGAGAAGATTCTTTCCAGGATGTCTTCTTAGTTATTATTTTCAGTTTAGTATTTTTGAAAACATCATTTGGAGCAATGTTGCAGCTTTTGAAATCTTATGTAGTGTTGTAAAAAAAAATGCAACAGTGGGCTTAGGGGGGATAAAGGTGGGCTGTGCTTCCGTCCCAAAAAAGATCCACCAAAAGTATATGTAAGGCTAAACCCTGACAGAAGACGTCGAATTCGCTTTAGATAGTGACACTCTTTATCATATTAAACAAAAAAAAAAACAAGTTTTTTTAAACGAAAGTAAGGAGCAACATTAAAACTTAAAACGAACAGAAATTACTCCGTATATGAAAGGGGCTTTTCGTCCTCAACGCCTCGCTCTTTACGCTAAAGTTTGACTCTTTCTCTTAACTCGACTTCTTAAAAATTTAAAAAACTTTAGCGTAAAGAGCGAGGCGTTGAGGACGAAAAGCCCCTGTCATATACCGAGTAATTTATGTTCGTTTTAAGTTTTAATGTTGCTCCTTACTTTCATTTAAACAAACTTGTTTTTTTGTTTAATTTCTGGACGTTTTTAAATTAATGCATTTTTTGATCTTGGCTCTCCGCGCATAAATAATTAAAACGAAATTTGCGTATCAATTTTTTTGGGCTAAATGGGTTTTTCATAGTTAGAATTGGAAGATTTTGAGAAAAAAGGAGCGAGAGAGGAGGCCTAGTTGCCCTCCAATTTTTTGATTACATAAGAAGACAACTATAACTTTTAATTTTTTACTAACTTTTTCATAAGTAAGAAATATACTTAACTTACGAATTAACTTACGTAGCGAACTTCTATATTCGTATGTTTTATTGCGTATGTTTTATTGCGTCAAAGTTTGTAACTTGCAGCCCCTCCCACGGGGACTTCGGGGGAGTAAGTCGACCCCAAAGACATAGTTACTAGGTTTTTCGACTATTTTTTAGAGTTTTGGTTACTATTGAGCCGAAGTATTTTTTAGAGTTTTGGTTACTAGTCGAACTGTTTGATAGGTTGTTTAGTACGTTCGTCGGAAACACTGAATGAATATAGTAAAGTCAAAGAAATTTTTGGGGAAGAATATTATTTTAAGGTAAATTTACCTTTTAAATATTTAAAATAATGGATCCAGTTGAGGGGAAATTGCCTTCCAGTACGTAGGAAACAGAAAAAAAAAATATGGGAACAAATGGTAAGAGTGTGTATTGCGGAATAGAGGATAATAATTTTGCCCATTTCCTCATGGAGTTCCAGGAGCTTGAAAGTCTTAGGGATGAAATTTGGGGGGACCATCGGTTGGTGCTACTTTCTGATATCCTTAGGTCTTCGAAGCCTGGAACCATATGCAAAATGGCACGATATGTGGAAAAGGCGGGAGAGGCTCAGTCGAGCCCGAGTGAATGAAAATAAGTATTGTTTTATATTGAGTGTGTGTTCTGTGCAGTGTTGTATTATTAAATCATGTTGTGTATGGCCATAGGGCTCAGATAAACTTTCTTTCTTTCTTTCTTATA